>NC_047129.1:21782875-21877875 GCF_009829125.3 Periophthalmus magnuspinnatus | reverse complement strand
GCAGTTTAAATGGGAGTCACCGCAGTGATGTAGTTTCAGAAATGTCCAGAAGAGGGTAGCAAAACACCATATGATCTTAGAGAGCAATAGTCACTCAATAATGTACAAAATATTTAGTAAATATCAAGCACAAATTCTAAAATTATGTGCCAAATTTTCCAGAAAAGTAATCTCAAAATTATTCAAAGTTTTTTTTTTTTATTTTATTTATTAATATGTTCTGGCAGGATTTGGTCTAAATGTCTCCATGGGTTTGTAGAACTTAAATCCAACTAACCCTGCAGTTTAGACCTCTAAAACATGTTCTGAAATGTCCCCGTTTCTTAGATGCCCTCCCTATGTCTCCATGGGCTTTTATTCTGTGTAAAAGTTGCTAATCTTGTAGTTTAGACCTCCACAAACATGTTCTGAAATGTTCCTGTTCCTGTGATGCCCTCCCTGTTGCTCCACGGGGTCTTATTCTGGTTAAAAGCTGCTTACTCTGTAGTTTACACCTCTTCAAACATGTTCTGAAATGTCCTTGAGTGTCAGATGCCCTCCCTGTGACTTCATGGGGTTTTACTCTGTGTAAAATCTGCTAATCTACCTTGAACCTCTTCAAACATGTTCTGAAATACATGGGATTCTTGTATTAGCCCAACAGTTTAGATTTCAGACTTCTCCCAAATGTGAATGCTCATAGACAAGTTAAAAATTTAATCCTGACTTGAATTTTGTTATTGCAGATCTTAATCCAATAGAAATGCCCCCACCCTCCCTCTTCCACATCTTCTTTCTTAAAGGTGCAGTCCTCATTATTAGTTTGAATACAGACATGACTATATTGTTTTCTTTAGAGATATGTTTATTGAAGTTATTGTTGGACAAAACGGTGACATGACAAAACAAACAGCTCAATACCAGCTATGGCTTTAAAGGTCTTCCTCTATCTACCGCTTCAACAAAGATCCTCTCTGCAGTGAGATGGAGACACCGCTAAGAGCAGAACAGGACGAGTGATGCTATGGACGTTAATGGGGGATTTATAGAGAAAATACTTTATTCAAACAACAAAAATTAGTTCAAAAATATATAAACAGCATTCTTTGGCTTCAATTTGGGATTTCTGACTCCCTCTGGTCAAATAATGGAATTAAACATCAAGAGTTTTTGAATAGTTCTACATTGTGGTTACATAGATTGCAGTGTAGGCATTTCTGAAATATCTACAGTTACATTTGAATTATTTAGACAATTAACAGCTCAACATCTTTTGAGTTGTGGCAAACTTTTAAGGTTGAAGTGGAACTAAACACTAAATCAACTTTTTTGCTCCTAAGATGTGTATATGGTGTTTTAATAGCATTGTGTACTGTACCTAATCTTTTTTTTTTTGACAATTTCAATGCAAACTAGATAAATTAGCAGCTTTCTGGTCAAAAACAGTCAAAAATTGTGTGTGCTGCTCCCCTGACACACATGGCAATATCTCAAGGCACACGATTATTCCCCAGCACACAGGGTGAAAAATACAGGTCTAGTCCATCTCATTGCAGAACACTACCCGATATATCAATCAACAGTATCTTTTGAACAGTCACAATCGATAAATAAGTGGACTTCAATTCCGAACCTCATATGGGGTTCTTGTGATGGCTTTAGGACGTTCGTACCAGCATTGTGGATTTCACAGGACTGATCATTAAAACAAACCAAATAAATAAATAAATAAGGATAAGGTAAAATGTATATGTAGATTTTTTTTTAAGAAAAGAAAAAAAACATGCAAGAAATGTGTTGAGATAATAATCAATAGGATGGAGTCAAGTTAAAGAGATGCCACACAGATAATAGTGCAGTTTCATATGCAAAGTGTGAAAGCTTGTAGCAAGATAGTTTTAATACTACCGGTACATAAAATTTCAGTTTGGGCATCAGACAATATGAATTTTCTTTTAAATTTGAACATTATGGAGAAGCATTTTTGTTAAACTTTCTGCTGGATTAGGACTTCCCAAAAAGAAGAAGAAAAAAAAAAAAGATGGTTGAATGCACCTGGAAGGACCCCAGTAAGTACTATTCATATTAAGTACACACAAGTAATGTGACAAAAATATCATTTCACACATGACTGAAATATGAACATGCATAACTACAGAATACTTGTTTTCTACACTTCTAGTTTCAGAAGGCCTCGACATAATACTGTACACACTTGTGTTCTGCCATAAAATTAACTACAGACTACAAATAAAGCTTCCTAAATAAGATGCGAAAATACATTCTACTTATACACTGTATAAACTCTGATATGCTTTTTCTGCTCTCAGTCAATAACTTGAAATAAAGCTATAAAGCTAAAGTAAACCTGTAATAACCCCGGCTCACATTCTGTGAATTAGCATCATGCTTCTTGGGGGTGATTGGTTTGAATGTGAGAATAAAACTGTACACTGAATAGTAATCATATTGACCAGACTGGCTTTTTGAGATTTAGTGCATCAATCATTTATGTAAAAATCTCAAATGTATGTTGTCATCATGGCAAAGTCCTACTAAGTGGGCCCATTTTACTTTCAAAAGTGGTGGGCCTGGTATTGGACTAATGGAGAGTCATTTTGGCCTTTCACAGCTGCTTAACCAGACCTTTATTTGTAGAAAATATGTATCTACCTGGTCTGGGTTCGGGTATGTAAGATTCAACAAAACAGAAATCCAAATTCAGGCTAAAATGTTAAGTGTTGTGGTCCCAAAAGATCTCAGATCACATTTACATATCGGACATCTAATCTATGGTTTAACACTGCCCCCTAGGATTGGTCAAAGTCCTGATTCAGCAGAATGGGTTCTTCAAACGAAACTGAACAGAAATAAATTGGACCCAAAGTGACATGAGAACAGTGACCTGGGCCACAACTCAATTCTCTTTCCTTGCTTTCTTTTCCTTGCTTTCTCTCCGTGATTTTCCCTTTTTCAGCTGTCAATCAAATGTGCCATATTGAGCCGTTTCCCAAAGCTCTGAGGAGGCAAGGTAAGAAAACCACAGAAGGAAACATGAGGGAGGGAAGGACATCATGGAAGAAACACGAGCGCGGGTTCAGGAGGCAGATATCTGATAAAATAATAACACTTTATTTGTCTCACATTCAGGACTTTGTATTGGTGCAGCAGCACAAGTTCGGGGACAGCAGCAAAGGGTGTTTGACATGTTGCATAATCCTGAATTTGGCATTAAAACTAATACAAATATATGTTAAGCATGTTTATCTGAAAATAAAAATGTTGGTCTGACTTTGATTTAAAAGTCCTGGAATAATAATATAAAATACACATAAGTGTAGTCATCCTCACTGCAGGGTCATTTTGGTCAGAACTAGCACCAGTGGAAAATCTGTCCCATTCACCCTCAGCTCGTGTCTCCTCCTGCCTCTCTCCTCTGCTCCTCTTTGTGTCTCCTCTGCCTTCCTCACCCATTTCCTGTAGAATCGAGGAGAGGAATCAAGGAGAAGGAAGTAAGGAAAGGTAAATGAAATGCTGCTCTGGGGTCTCTTCAGTAGACCACATGTTGGTCTGGAGAATGTGTGGAGTTAGAGCTTCACCCACAGGTGGGGAAGGTCTCTTCCTCAGGCTCAGAACTCAACCTTGCAGGCAGGGAAGGTCTCCTCTTGCATGGCCACAGTGCTGTTGCTGCCCAACACAGTGATGTTGAGCTCCTTCTGTCGCTCATGGCTCTCCTGGTACCACTCGTGCATCGCCAGCGAGTCAAATGTTGGGATCAGAGTCACCTGATTAAAACAGACCAATGACAAGATTTATTTAACAAATGACTTCAGAAGTGGATATGCCCACATTTAAAATGCTTTTTATAAACAATAACTCAAATAATTTTGCATGAATATTTTGCAGTATATTCAAAATATATATATGGTGGTTTGAACTTGATTCTTATTTTTACAGTATTTTTTTCACTGGGGTAGTCACACTCATACTGATATTATATTTTCATATCAAGGGAAGTCGTGGGCCCAGAAGGAACTTGCTTGTACATGTTTTTAGTGAAAGGGGAGCATCTGGAGACATTGGGAGGACAGAACCACTCTACCACTGTGCTGACTCCCTGATAAGTGAGGGTTATTAGCGTGGTGGGTGCTTACCGGGAGCTGGGGCCAGCTGCTCTTCCCTTCCACCAGAGCATCCAGGATGGGCCTCATGACCTCCTCCTTCACAGAGTCCTGACCACTGATCACGTAGTACACCGAGCGCAGCTTCCTGAACAGCTCCACATCCAGAGTGGCTGCAGAAGGGCCAGATGGCAGGTAGGCCATGTCCACATACACCGCAGGGCCCTCACACACCGGCCTGTGTGCTACGGAAATAACAGATTATTTAATAAGGTGCTGAGTATACTGAACGATTAGTAATATTTTAATACAATCTGTTGCATATAACTAGTAGGCCAATAGAGTGTACTTTGAGAAACCGATCAAGTCTCATCAACCTAACTTTGTTGGTTTCAGGGAGTTACATTTTGATAAACAAATAGGGAATTGTAAACACAGTCAAAAAGTGACATTAACGAAACTGGATGTATCCTACACTCCCTACACAAAAAAACTGCTAGATTAGGTATATGAAATTTTAAATCTAAACCTTATATACAGTTCCTTTAAATATTGCAGTATACAGTCTGTTTCTGAAATGGTGGCGTACCTAATGGGAGCTTAGAAGGTCCACTTTTGGAACCTCCAAGAGAGTTCCTGGTTGCCGTTTTTACGTCCAGACTGGGCACTGTCCTTAAAGAGCCGGAGGCACTTCCAATTTTGGGTTTCCCATTGTGGCCCACGGTGCTGCCGGATGATGTTTTCTGACCAGCACTTGCGGGTCTTTTGCTCTTAGTATTTTTGTTCTTAGTTGAGGTGTCATTTTCAGGGTCAGTCATGCATGCTCCAGGCTGAGGCGGCAGCGGGGGGAGATCTTTGACCGGGGCGGGGGGTGGGTCGTGGGTATAGTGGAAATATAGGTTATTGGAGTCATCTTCTGAGTCCAAATCTGCGGTGATGGAGGGACAGTCATCAGTTGCTGGTGGCACGTCCGAGTCTGTTGCGGTTGGGAATGATTCGCTAACAGAAGTGGGTGGAGTCTCTTGACTGTTTCCTGATTCGCTCATGCTCTGCTCTTGAAGATTGTTATTCTCATTGGTCTCTGCGGAGGTCGCCAAACTGTATATTGTATGTTGTGAGTGGTTTCCAGGTGTTTTAGGATGTTGGAATTCACAAGGAGTCACTAAACAAAGATCAACGTCATGCGGAATGTCGGCTGAGAGATCGGACATGCCATGGATACGGTCGCTATTGCCCGAGCAGCCATTTTGAGATGGTAGGTTCTCGTGTGAATGCCCGTTGGTTACAGCGCTTGGCATACCTTGCTCAAATGAGACAGACAACGAGTCCTCAACCTCAGTAGAGTGTGGTGAGCCCACTTCTGCGGGCATGGAGGTCATTGTAGGAGAAGAATCTGGCATTATATCCTTGAGTGGACTTAGAAGACTGGATTGTTTATCTTGGGATGATGATGAATTCTCCAGACCTTCTCTCAAAGAGCTCAAGTCTGATGTCCTACACGACCCACCTTGGTTATAGTCCTCAAACCCTAAACTGGAACCTCTTGCATCGAGACCACTGTCCTCTCCCAGTCCTTGAGTGTCTTCATCTGGTGATTGGTGGAAGGGTGTATGTCCTGCGCTGTTGGGGGCCGAATCTACAGAAGACATAATAGTTTTGTCCTCTGAGCTAACACAGGCCCCATCCAGCCGTTTGTCAGGGTACACTGGGTTGAGATTAAAGTTAACGCTCAAATCCCCCTTAGCTACTTTCAGAGCTGCCATATCTTCAGGGCCTTCCGATACAGACTTCGCACCAGCATCCCCAGCACCCTGTTTACCTTCTGCTTTTCTCTCTTCCAACTGCAGCTTCTCAAACTCTGCTGTCATGTCCTCTGGTGTGGACACCTTTGACCGATCGGCTTCCTTATTGTCCACTACATCTTTGCTTCCGCCTTTACCTTTAGTCCCTTTTGTTGATGCATCTTTCTTTAGAGGTTCTTTTTTCAGGGACCCAGTTTTTGGAGCACTCTTTTTCACATCTGAGCTTGCTACAGAAGATGTGCTCAAAGCCACACCAGATGTCTTCTTTAGGTCTTTAACAGGAGGTTTGGCAGCTTTTTTATCATCAGCTTTTACATCCTTCTTTAAATCCTTCTTTGGTTCGGGCTTAACATCTTTCTTTGATTTGGCACTACTCTGACTTGACAGGTCCTTCTTGAGAACTTCCTTTTTGCCTTCTACACTTTCATCCTTCTTCACAGTACCTGCACTTGCCTTGTCATCCCTTTTCTTTACATCTTTTTTCACATCTTCCTTCTTAGGGGTGAGCTTCTCTACGTGTGGCTTTGGTGTCTTTGCTTTTGCGTCAGTCACTTTGGCTTTTGGCTTCTCTTCCACATCCTTCTTATCCT
The DNA here is from genome assembly GCF_009829125.3 of Periophthalmus magnuspinnatus. NCBI lineage: Eukaryota > Metazoa > Chordata > Actinopteri > Gobiiformes > Gobiidae > Periophthalmus > Periophthalmus magnuspinnatus. The sequence continues at coordinate 21,871,383 of NC_047129.1, read as the reverse complement.
TCATTGTAGTGTCACTTGTTGCCTTCAGTTTTGGTTTGACTTCCTGTTTCTTCACATCCACCCGTGAGACCTTCTCTTTTAAGACGCTGCTTTTAAGGCTTTCGCGGCTCTCGGCTCGTTTCGGGAGCTTGTCAGATTTGGCCATTTCCAAATCCCTCTGGCACACTGCAGGTTGTTTAAGGCACTCGAGATGTTTGAGCTTTTCGAGGCCGTCCAGAATTTTGGCTTGCGGTGTACAGCCTGGGAAGAGGACTCTGATGATTTTCTCTTGGGGACTGGATGGATGCCAAATCAACAAAGCACAGATTGAAACAAGGCACGTTAATGGAAGAGTTTTGGATTCCGAAACATTTTCAGGCCAACTTTTCTTGAAACTCTCAAGTTCTTTGCTACCATTGATCGGATTGAGTATGTACAACTCCAAGCGACCTACACCCATTTTTTGAAACATGATAACCGGGTCAACTGAAGGTCCATTTAGGCGTAGAGGTTCAGGCTTGATCGAGAGTCGTTCCAAGTTCTGTAAAGTTATTGTGATTTGATCATAACTTCGCAATTCACCCAGATCGCCTTGACTCGATTTGAGCTTATCAGGAATGTTAAGAAAAACAACTCCAATTTCAGGTGATATGAGGTATTTCATCCATTCTTCTTCAGGGTGAGATGCGCTTGTTTCATCATCTTGTTCCGCTATTTTTCTCAGCAGCAAGCTATTGAATCCTGGAAGATTATCAACACCAATATGGGTCAACAAAATGGAATCGATTCTGTCCAAATGTCGGATGAGTTTCCAAAATGAAGAGCGGGGATCGGAGCCGCCGTTGACCAGGACGTTGAACCCATTGACGGCAAAGAAGGCTGTGTCCCCTCTTCCACCAGGGAAGATGTAGCAGCATGGACGGGACAGCTTCAGAAAGCCCACTGTGCTGGGAGGCTCCAGAAGGTTGAATGGTGACTCCAGCTCCAGGCATTCAGAGAGATACTCGGTAAATTCCTGAAGTCCTTCCATTTCTGGGAAAACGGGACTCGGGTTTATTTGGATGTCAATTAAGTCCTGAAGATTGTGTCTTTGCAACTTTGGATCCTTCCACAGACCATGGTTGGGACAGCTCAAAGTGAGTCTGATCTTCGCGGAGGAGCTGGAAGAACGTAGCACCTCTCTAATCTGAAAGAGACCAAAGTAAATGGTTAAAGAGGAAGATTGTGATACTGAAATGAATTGGCATACAATATTTTACGGTTTTACAATATGGACTCTGTATCACTGAACTGTGTGAGGGGCTTGGCAGTCTGGACTTTGAGAGTTTCTAATTGGTAATGCTTTATTTATCTGCATGTATGGATAACAGGGTTGTCAAAAGTATCAAAATTTAGATACCAATAGATATTAAAACAAATACATTTGAGCTGTTATCAATATTAAAAAGTCACATTCACAGGACAGAAATGAGCCTTTCCTGAATAACTTCAAAATGATCTTGAGCTGCATCTGAACAAATAGAAGACTGCATAGTCTAGTACACCCCCATGGACCACTATGGGACCTACTTGGATGACTCAGGGATTACACAGATCTAACACCACATGGTAATGTAAAATAAAATACTATTATGTTGATTTACTGTTGAAAATCACTTTCTATTGTCTTTCATTTTGTTTTTCATCATTGTGGTATTGGAATTGGTATGGAGCATTGAGTCTATTCGTGGTATCAAAATAGCAATATAATACAGGCAACAAAAATCTATTTAAAATATATATATAAACCACTGTGAATGCATTTAAAGATAAACTAGCTCATCTCATGTGGTCTGCTGAAGAATCTGCCCCAGGCTCAGAATGGTTATGTGATCCTATATAATGTAGGGTGTGTACCATGACCTCATGTGTTTGATGAACATAAAACAGAAGCTGCAGAGCTTGAAGTTACACCACACATTCAGCAACAATTTTTACAATATTTCATATACGTTTCCTCACTAATACGCAGATAGCTTACTTCAACTTGTAGCCCAAAAAACAAAACAATCTAGTACATTTTATTCACTTATTTGACAAGCAGTATTGGCTCCATTTTTCTACTTAAGTTAAAGTATCACATAAAAAAACCCAAGTAAAAGTATAGAAGAACATGATTAAAAATATACTTTTAGTAGCATTTCACACAATATATAGAAATATGAGTCAAATGTAGTCATCTTAAGAAAGAATTGTGCTGATTTTTGACCATCAGAAATACAAAAATGTGTTGTCCTCATATGTGGATGCCAGGCCAGGAAGAACATTTCAGTCCAGTTTAGAAATATAGTGGAGTATAAAGTACAGCTAACCGCTCTCAAATGTAGAGAAGTAAAATTAAAAAGTATCCACTGTAAAATGTACGTAAAGAAAACACTCTGCTTGTGTCTGTTGTATAGTTATAATCTATAATTTTAAAATCACAATATTGATCTAAAATGACTTAATAAAAGAAGCATGTGCACTGACTTCTGCAGACTTCTATCAGCACCTCCTATGGATAGCTGTAGATCACGCTTGTGAGCAGCAAATTTGTACCAAAATGTATTAGTAGTAGTGCCAAATGTATTAGTAGTAGTAGGACACTTTATGGGTGTCATCTGGTGTGAGTTTCCTTTATAATCCTAATATAATGTGTCATACCTCTTCGTCAGTAAATATTTGGATGAAGTCGCTGAGGGAAAAGAAGCCTTTCTGCAACACGATGTCACCGGTGTCCTCCACGCACTGTCCAGCCAAAATGAGCAGCTTGTGTCGAGGAGGCTCGCTTATCAGCCGTCGGACCTGACCAAAGAGATGATATTTGGTTTTAAAAGGTGCTATATTACACAAAATTAACTCTTGTGAGCTTTAAGACATGTTAGAACATTGTCATCTCATCAAAAATATGGGGGGGCGATGGCGCAGATTGGCAGCCTTGCTTCTGTCAGTCTGCCCCAGGGCACAATAGTAGCTTACCATCACCAAGTGTGGAAGTGAATGAATAATGACTATAGTGTAGCACTTTGAGAGTCTTTGATACGCCTGTAAAGCACATTACAAGTGTAAGGCATTATTATTATTATTATTATTATTATTATTATTATTATTATTATTATTAATATATTAAAAGGCCCATAGTACACCTTTTCTGGAGTGTGGTAAATACCACCAAATGTATCAAAGAACACAATGTGCATGGAGAGCAGCTGAGGCGAAAGTGTCAGTGCACTTCTGAGTCAAACTTTTTTTTTTATTTAGGGACAGAGTCCATCAACATTTGGCTCCATTTAACCTGGTGCCAGCATAGTTAAAATGCATATCAGGTTAGACTTATAATCTTATTGGTTAGACACACACAGCACATACTTAGACATAATTCCATAACTTTTACTCAGCAGCAATAATGTTAACAAAGGCCAAAAAGGATCCAAATGACACAATAGTTATGAGTAATAAAAACATATAAACATTTATTTAACAAAATTAAGTAGTTGTTAAACACACAGAAAAAAGTCTTGTGCATAAATTGTCTCCATTTTGAATGAATTTTGTGTTGATGACAAAGGCAGATGTATTCAGTTTTAGAAGTAACTGCTACTTCCTGTATTTCTGCTTTTCTTCTAACTTTTTTCTCACAAACTGCCACTTAACTGATGTAAAATGATGATAAATATTTACCACAGGTACTATTCTAGCCAAACCAAATAATCAAAAAAGTTCAGTCACTCTAACCTTTCAGACAGTTGTTGGTTACAGTCAAGACCATAATTCACTTCCTTGTTATAAACACTGAGTTCACAACCTGGTTATAAGTGAGACTATGCCTGCGTTAAGATGTGCTTTTAATACACTGACACTGGTTACTAATTCTGCAGTCATTGATGCAATAACTGATGTAGCCGTACTTGGCAGCCTACTACCAAATACACAGATCATACACACCATATGGATGGATTATGATGGGGCGGTGAACAATATTTTTGCCTAATCGCAGTGAAAAAGGAATACAGTCATCACGTTAGACTTCCAGATTGTGCAGAAAAAAAGCAAAGATTATAAACGTAATGTTAAAAGGTTGCACACATTTCCATAATATTTCTTCAATTTTAATAGAAATAGTGATCTAATTATTTTGTCATTATAGTAATGACACAAAATTTGAATATTGTCCCATGTCTACAAGTTTGGACAAACTTCATAATCTGTGTGTGCAAATCTAACGACTAATATGTTGCAGAATAAATTAAGTCCTCTCATACTACCAAAAGAACTGCCAACAGAATCTTGCTGTGCCCCCTAAAGGGTATACAAATACAAGTGCATGAGTACAGTGGATAACTTACCTCAAGCTCTATTTTCAACAAGTCTCCAGTGTATTCTGTTAAGCTCTATATACTCCTTTACAGCAGTGAATAGTCTTTGAGTTGACTGTTGTTGTGGACAGTGACTTTTTGAGACATGTGTCAGATCCAGTAACTCAGTGTGAATACTGGTACTACAAGTATTGTACAAGTAAAAAACTAGCAAGTGTTATCTTAAAAGAGGATCTTGATAATAACTCAAGACAACCAATACAATCATGTCGATACAATATGTAGTGACCTTCACTTTTGAACTGCAGCTCTTTTAGAATAAGACCATGTCTTACCTCAGAACAAACGAAGTCAGAGGCTGGGTTGACCACGACCTGCGTGTCCAGAACATCGCCACTGTGCTGCAGAGTCCTCTGGCCTGAAACACATAGCAGATTTCACTTCCTTTACACTACAGCCTAAGGACAGAGAGACTCACACTAAAGCAGAAGTGCTACAGCTAAACAAGGCTACAGGCTGTTGTGCAAGTCTTGTGCTTCAACATTAATTTCCTACTTCTGTGTACGGTCAGAGGAAATCTATTATTGAGAATATCGTAACTGATGCAGAGAATTATGAAGGCTAGTGACCCTCAAGCCTTTCACTCAAAAATACCATCAGACCTTGTTCAGTAATAGTTTTCCTCCAAGTACCACCCGGGAATGTCACTTAGGAATAAGGCAGGGCTAAAATAGGCCCAAACATGGCCCATCTAATGTTTAAATGGGTATAAATAAGATCTAAAGAGGGGGTATCACGCAAAATAAATTTCTACCATGTTATAACGTTCCCTCAGCAAAAACAAACAAATTACATGTTAATGAGTTTTTTGTTGAATATAGCATTTTGAAAACAATGAAAGGTAACATGGTGCTTTAAGTATGTTATGTGCGAGCAGTTAAAACCCTACAGAAGTAAAAAACATGGAGAATTGGGCTATATAAGCCTCGTTTCCACAGGGGGCAGTACGGGGGCAGACCCAGACTGTTTCCACTGCGTAAAGCGATCCATACAACCCATTTCAGGGGTCCCAAGCAAACTGCTGGATCTACTACCTTCCAAGGGGGTCTGGTGTGGTTAGGACCTGGGACCAGCTCACAGGGGATCGGGGATAGACATGCCTCCATGGAGTCATTGGAGGGACAGTGGCACGCCAGTAACGCCGCACGTGTGGCAAAACATAAATAGAATCTTATAAGATGGGTATTTCTTGGATAAACAATCATCAATAACATGGCTTAGGATGTCACATGGCCGGAACAATCACATCCTACGATCTCGTACTGCGCGGGGTAGACAAGCTCTCGGGCTGCTACGTGGCTTCAGTAAAAGTGGCAGCAAAAGTGTCCTTCTACATCGCCATCTGTGTATCGCTGCTTTGGAGGAACACTTTGTGCATTTACTCATGCCCTTGTACTTGCCACTGCTTCTGGCGCTCGATGACAGAAAGGAGTGTCTTCTGTTGCTGCTGGTGCATGTTCATGAACAGAAGCACGATGCACAGCACAACTCTTTGTCGTTACTCACTGTTGTGCTCCTGTTGCTCCAACTGGCCCAAGGTGGCCCCAAGAGAACTGTGTCAGTGGAAAGAAGTTATAATAAACTGGCAGAGAACCCCCAAGTATCAGTATCATTCTCTCAATATACGACTACAAAAAATGCATTTGTTCAATCTCTGAGACTAAAGGGCAGATTTGAGAAGACCATTTTATTAGTGCTCCACTCCTCCCAGTCAAGTTTCAATAGTGAGAGATGAGTCTGATGTTGATGTGAGAGACCTAACATGACAGATGTGTACTCTTTAACCTGGGAGCTAAAGGAAGTGCTTTGCCTCCTTCCTGTAGACACACAACTTTTAGGCCCATTTCCCCAAAACAGACAAACTACACCGACCATAATACAATGTGAATTATTACATTTAAATATATATACAGCAAATACTGACAGTAACAGTTGCTCTAGTTTGACCTCTAGAATCTACAATAACAACTGCCTAGGCTGACTAGTTTGATTTATTCTAACTAGTCATCTCGGTAGTGATCGCCAAAGTTCTGTTTTCATTTCTGTGACTTGGCATTGGGGTTCTCAAATATGCAAATGTTAAGGGTGTGCCAAAATGTTGTTATTGTTATTTGGTGATACAATACAGACATTTCAGGCTGCAGTTTCAATGTTTTACAAAACTTACTTGTGGCAATACTTAGATTACAAAAAAAACCAAAAAAACTTTCTCTAAATAAGAAAAAAAAATCTATCAACTTTTGTCCAGTTTTTATTGTCACTGATTTAATTATTCTTATGAGCATGTTTCAGTTGCTTACAATTTTGCAGGCAGTGGTTTAATCAAATATATCACAAATTAACAACACATTTGGGTTGTCTAGGCCACAATGCAAATTTTTAGAAGAACAACATACAAGAACAGCAAAATGCAAATGTTCAATTTAGAATATTTTTAAGAGTTTATAATGTTCAGAATTTTTTTTTTTTTTTTCTAAAGGCACATGTCTCCTGCTCCTGTCAGCAGCTCTTCACATGAGGCACATTGTTCCAATAGTCACAATTGTTGTTTCTCATTTTGTTTTTACATTCAGGACAAATGTTGCTGTGTTCAGGCACTTAAAAAGTTTTTGCCAATCATTATTCAAATGTTTTATCAAAATGATTAAAATGTCCACATATGCGGACATTCTTTTTATATCACTTTTCTCTGAAACTACATAATGTAAAAAGATAATTCTTGTTTTTACACTCATCAGGTCCCAATCAGCGTAAAATAACAAAGCGAAATTAATAAAGCATGTGATGCAAGAGCTCGGGTCTTAGGAATTTAAAGACGCAATAAAATGGTACACCGGTCTACATGTATCATCAGAATTTAATTTTGTTGTGATATCACATATCAAATATACTACATAAGTCTGTGTGGGTTTCACTGGGAGACATTATGTGAAAATTACTTGGAGCTTTCTACCATATTATAATGTTGTTCCCTCATTCAAAACATGCCTGAAGAGGCTTTATATGTCATAGGTCATCAGTCACCAAACACTGTGCTGCAGTGCAGCTCTCGCTGTTCATGAGGAGATTGACGGATGGGTCAAATGCAGGGGACAAATTTCCCTACGGGGACAATAAAGTGTACCTTAACCTTAATTCATGCATGTTTGAGCAATTATGCATTCTATCTCAGGAGCTATTCAAACCCTCCTTATGGTTAGCAGTAAAATCCTAAAGCTTAGCCCAGAACGTATGTCACCCATGCCCCCACATGGCCATTTTTCATTTTAAAAAATTACAAAAATCATACACCACAACTGTAGATGTGTGTTGTGTGCATTGTGTTGTGATAGCGCTCTGAAGGGGGGGGGTCGCTGAGATTTAAAAAACAAAACAAACTAATTACACATGTTCCCAAAAGTATAACATTTTCAAAGCAATGAAAGGTAACATGGTGACCTAAATATGTTATGTGTTATCAATTAATACCCCATAGACATGTAACATCCCCTCTTTAAATGTTTACTATTAAAGGGCCTGTGCCAACTTTGAACTTTGAGTGCCGAACATGCCTGATCCATCTGCTCTGCCCACAGTCACTTCTCTCACCATCATGTTGCACTATGATAGCGAAAACGGATAGTCCCACGCAGCTGCTTCCACATGGCTTTCATCCAACAACATTCCTCAATGGATAAATGGGATGTCACACCTACTAGATACTTTATGGTTGTCATCCAATTAAACTATAAAAAATGTAAGAATGGTCCAATACGGATTTTTGAAAATGCCCATATATTTGGCTTGCTGCTGTGGCCGATAACAGCTATTGGTCGACACAAATATTTAGCATTTAGAAGCTATAGCAAAGCCCACAAATTTATCTTAAATTGAAGTAAAGATTACACATTCCCTTTTCACTTTTGTAAATGTAACAAAATGTATTAATCAGGTATGTAAAATAATTTGTTACATGTTTGTGTGAAGTCATATTTTGAGCCCAATGTCTCTTCCATTTCCATTAAAAAAAAACACACAGACTGGGGCAGTGCACAAACAATATTGGTGTGGATCTGATATATCGCCCACTATTATTAAAATACATAGTCTTTTCATTCTGTCTCAATTAGCTGTACATTTCCAGAACTAGAAGGAAGTAAAAATTGTACACAGAGACTTTAATGTACAAGTCAAACAAATGGTACTGTAGAGTCTCAAAATAATCAACCGTTCAGTTTCACTGCACTTACATCCAAACCACGATTGCTACTGCGCCTTCCACAATTATTGAGTTGAAGAAAGCCGTTTTAGAGCCATCAGCAGCAGACGTCATTAGAGAGCCAATATAGAGGAGGTCGCGTGACTGATGAGTCTAATCAGCTGATAAAGTTTACAGCTAATCACACAAGAAGGCTCTGTCCAAAAACAGACTCTCTTTCATCTCCAAAGGGAACTGGGTCAGGTTTAAAAGCCCTCAAGAAGAACTGTCTACTGTGTATTTCCCCAGGTTTCAATGGGAAATTTCTCTGTCCAGAAATATACTGGACTGGAAAATCAATATCAGGCATTTCTCTTATCATGTCCTGTGTTCAATTTAGGGTCAACTAAAGTATTGAAACACATATACTAATTAATAATAAAACCAGTATTGAAACTAGATACTCAATATAAAAAGGTACATTCACAGAACAGAAACAAACCTGTCCTGAATAGCTTTAGAATGATCTTGAGCTGTATAAGAACAAGTATAAGAACACATATAAAAGACTAGTACACACCCATGGACCACAATGGAACATACCTGTACAACTGAGGGATAACACACATACAAGACCACATGGTAATATAAAAGAAGGTTTTAATAATGAAAATATCATTTTACCCATCATAATAAATTAGTGGCTACTTTTTTTAAATGTGCAAAGCTGCAAGATGAATTAATCACTTTCATTTAACACAATTACTTTATTTAAATGGCTTATTGCATTGTTTTTTTCAGTGACAGGGATTAGGTTTTGGCAGGTGGGACATAATATTGCAGTTATAACAGCACATCTACAGAGTAGCTGTTAGCAGTGCTTCATGCTATTTAGGTTTCCTGCAGGCTTTTATCAGAGAAACTATAGCCCACACGCCTCTATCCTCTGTAGGAACACAGCATGGAGTTAGTTTAGAACAGTATATTTGTGCGTTTTGCTCTTAAGTTGCTTTACAAGTGCATAACATAAAGCCGTCTCTATCTTGGACAGGGAAAAAAGTTCACCCTACAAGGTAACTGAGCACTACACCTCACAGGGTTGTGTGTGAACGTCTTTTCCTGAAAACTCAAACGTTAAGAAGGATGTTCCACATTAAGCAAACCTCCATTTTCAAGCAATATGGGAAAGAAAAAGGATCTCTCTAGTGCCAAAATGTGCGAAATAGTTGAATACCTTGGACAAGGTATGAAAACCTTAGCTATTTCATGAAATCTTAAGCGTGATCATCATACTATTAAGAGATTTGTAGCCAATTCAGAGCACACATGGATTTGTGCAGACAAAGGCACAATGAAGAAGGTTTCTGCCAGACAAATACATCAGATTAAGAGAACAGCTGCTAAAGTGCCATTACAAAGCAACAAACAGGTATTTGAAGCTGCTGGTGCCTCTGGAGTCCCGCGAACATCAAGGTGTAGAATCTTCCAGAGGCATATTGTACAGTGAAGAGGTCATACAGTGACATTTCTTACATTGAAGACGTCCACAGTGATGTGGACTTACAGTGAAGAAGCCTACAATGAAGTGTACAGTGACAAGTCATACAATGAAGGGTTTTACAGTTCAGTGGTCGTACAGCGCAGAGGCCATACAGTGTGGTGGCCATGTATTACAATAACCCTAAAACATGCGAGATGTTGTACAGTGAGATGTTATACAGAGAAGTGTAGTACAGCAAAGTGTGAAAGATGAACATGGGGATCTAACCTTTGACCTCTTCAGACAGGAAGGCCGAGTGCCGTGACACAAAGAGCTTCAGCTGCTGGTCCAACACAGAGACATCGAGGTCCACCGCCCAGCGACGCACTCCTGAAAAACACAAGAAAATACTTTTGTACTACTGCGCTCTATTAGGACTGGGCGATAAGACAAGAACTGTTCTGGCCTTTTTTTATGGTCATTTGCTTTTTTTAAACTGGCTAATCTAACTTATGCATGAAAGTATAATATGATGAATCCAAGATGGTGGCTATATTGATTTCAAGACCTGGGCCAAGTCGCTGCTGAATTAGAGATCACACACCCTCACACACCCTCACACACCCTCACACACCCTCACACACCCTCACACACCCTCACACACCCTCACACACCCTCACACACCCTCACACACCCTCACACACCCTCACACACCCTCACACACCCTCACACACCCTCACACACCCTCACACACCCTCACACACCCTCACACACCCTCACACACCCTCACACACCCTCAATGTTTGTTTTGGCTAATTGGGTGCCTAAAGAATATGCATAAATCTTTATTTGAACACTTTAAAGTAAAGGGATGATTGCATAAAATGTGACTACAATGCTCTTAAAGATTTGAGGTAAAAAATGGCTGTGAGTTTTGAAGTAATTTAAACTGCATAAGAGAAAAATAACAAAAAACATCAGTCAAGCTTATTAATCATCGTTTGCTCTTGTTTCTAAACAACTGCACCACGTGATCAGTTGCCACGAGGCTTGGCTTGAGGGTTTTGTGTTAACTTCCCATGTGAGTTTGTGTTCTGTCGCGAGACCTCACGAGAGGCGCGGTTCTGGCGGTTCTTACCTGTGTGTCAAGATGGTGGCTGAATAAAAATTTCTCTGCAACAAGATCCTCGTGTTTTTGGGAATTTACATGGTAGCAGAGGATGGTTACCAATTACAGAGTACCGCCGAAGTTTGACGAAGCCAGGCCTTACGAGTGTTGGAAAAATGAAGTTAGTATCTGGAGACTTGTTACGGAGCTGGACGAGAAAAAGCAGGCGCTCGCGGTGGCACTTGGGCTCGAAGGGAGAGCCCGAGAAACAGCGTTGGAAATATCCGCGGAGGATTTGAACAAGGATAACGGTATGGAAACGTTACTTGCAAAATTGGATGCGGTGTTTTTGAGAGAAGAAAAAGACCGCGCTTACGAAGCGTACTCTTATTTTGACTCGATAACAAAAGACAGTGCGGTGTCCATGGCGGACTATATCATTGACTTTGAGCAGAGATACAACCGAATGAAAAAGTACAACATGACTCTGCCTGACGCTGTACTTGCCTTCAAGCTCCTGGACACGGCGTGTCTGGAGGAGAAAAACAGACAACTCGCACTTACTGCGTGCACTGAGCTCACTTTTGTATCTATGAAGTCAGCGTTAAAACGGATCTTTGGTGGAAAGACAACAGGTGGAACGAACAACAATGAAAATCAAGATACAGCGTTTTTCACGGAGCAAAAACCGACCGGAAAATCCAGACGTAGTGACCCATCACAGGGCGCACATCAGCGGCAGCGGCCACAGCAAGGCACCAATCCACTGGACAAATACGGCAGGCGAACGAGATGCGCCATTTGTCAGAGCACGTACCATTGGGCGAAAGACTCACCGGAGGAATGAAGTTAAGTTGACTGAAGATGAAAATGTGGAGGAGTGTAACATTACCCCGTTTACTAAAGCTATGACTGACTCGGAGATCTTCTTAACAGAGTCATTGGGCTCTGCCATCATTGACACGGCTTGTACACGTACTGTGTGTGGTCAAAAGTGGCTGGACAGTTACGTGAAGGATCTTACCAAAAGACAAAAAAACAAACTGATGCAAACGGAATCTCCCAGCCACAAACCATTTAGATTTGGAGATGGCCAAGTTGTGTACTCCAACAGAAAAGTGAAACTCCCAGCCAAAATAGGACCTACAAAGTGCCACATTGAAACTGAAGTAGTTTCTGCTGATATTCCTCTCTTATTGAGCAAAATGTCCCTGAAGAGAGCAGGAACTGTTTTGGACATGGAGAATGACAGAGTTATCATGTTCAAGCGGCCTGTGCCTCTGGAGCTCACTAGCTCAGGGCACTATTGTGTGGACATTAGAGATGTAAATGCAGAAGTGAGCTGTAATGACAATGATGTTCTGGTTGTTACTGCAGACATGTCCATAAAAGAAAAGCATAAAGTTCTCCTGAAACTTCACAAGCAGTTTGGCCATGCCTCTGCAGAGAGGCTGCAGAAGCTCATACACAGCTCTGGAAATACTGATCAAGACTGTCCAGTCATCCTGCAAGAAATCATTCGTGACTGTGAAATATGTCAAAGATACAGCAGAACCAAGCCCAAGCCTGCTGTTGGTTTGCCTTTAGCCTCAGAGTACAATGAGACAGTGGCAATGGATCTACATGAGCTGGAACCTGGTGTATGGTACCTCCACATCATCGACCATTTCACACGCTTCAGCGCTGGAAACATTGTGAGGACCAAGAAGCCGTCGGAGATTGTTAACTCTTTCATTCACTCGTGGATAAGCGTCCATGGAGCACCAAAACGGATCTACACTGACAATGGCGGAGAGTTCAACAATGAGGAGATACGAGACATGGCAGAAAACTTCAACATTGAAATTAAGACTACAGCAGGATACAGTCCCTGGAGCAACGGGTTGTTGGAGAGACACAACATGACACTGACTGAGATCCTCATGAAGGTGAAAAAGGAAAATGGGTGTGGTTGGCAAATTGCTTTAGACTGGGCCCTTATGGCTAAGAACAGTATGATCAATGTGCATGGTTACAGCCCACATCAGCTAGTATTTGGTCAAAATCCTAATCTCCCTTCTGTTTTGGTTGATAAGCCACCTGCTCTAGAGGGCACAACTATGAGCACCAGAGTAGGGCAGCACATAGCGGCACTACATGCCTCCAGGAGAGCTTTCACAGAGGTGGAATGCTCAGAAAGAATAAGGAGGGCACTACGCAAGCAGCTTAGGCCTACAGATGACAAGTATGAGACAGGAGACAGAGTGTACTATAAACGAGCAGACAGTACAGAGTGGAAAGGTCCAGGTGTAGTTATTGGTCAGGATGGGTCTGTGGTGTTTATCAGACATGGGGGGATCCTTGTACGTGTGCACCAGTCCAGATTGAGTAAAGTGAATGCACAAGATGCAGAGAAACAGATATTGCACACTACTCCTGAAAACAACAAAGAAAATAAAAACACAGTGACGATTGATGTGTCAGAAAGTTCAGATGGTGAACAAAGAGGTGAAGAAGAAGAACAAATCAATGACAACAGTGAAAGTGAAATGACAGAAAACCCCAGACAAATTAATGTTACACCTCCTGAAACAGATCGTTATGCAACTTCTGATTTAAAACTGAAAACAGGGCAGAAAGTCACATTTACTAACAGAGAAGATGGTGTTCAGTACACTGCCAGAGTCTTAAGCAGAGCAGGGAAAGCAAAAGGGCAGTACAAAGATTGGTACAATGTGCAATATCTTGAGCCAGATGGCAGTGAGGGGCAAAAGCAAGCATTAGACATGTCACATGTTGACAACCTTGACATTGAGTCTGAAAATGTGGACAATGATGTTCTTATTACTAAAGATATTTCTTTTGATAGTGCTAAACAGCAAGAAATCGAGAATTGGCAAAACAATAATGTTTTTGAGGAAGTCACAGATAGAGGTCAAAAATGTGTATCTACTAGATGGGTCTGTACACTAAAAGAAACGCCAAATGGTATTGTCCCAAAGGCACGGCTTGTAGCAAGAGGTTTTGAAGAGGTAAATATTCAGAGTTTGCAGAAAGACTCTCCCACATGTGCATCTGAGTCACTTAGATTGCTGTTAGCTGTTGCCAGTCAAAACAAGTGGAAGGTTCACTCTATGGACATTAAATCTGCCTTCTTGCAGGGAATGGAACTCTCGAGAGACATTTACATTCGACCCCCACCTGAAGTGGGTGTGGACGGTGTACTGTGGAAACTAAAGAAATGTGTGTATGGACTTGCAGATGCCTCCCTCTACTGGTACAACAAGGTTAAAGAACTGATGCTGAACACTGGTGGTAAAATGTCTCAGGTTGATCCTGCAGTGTTCTATTGGCTGAATGACCATTCTGAGGTCACAGGTTTACTGGCATGTCATGTAGATGATTTTCTTTGGGCAGGATCCGAGCACTTTGTAACAAATGTGATTCCTGTACTTAAATCTACCTTTCATGTAGGCCGTGAAGAACATGAGAGTTTTTCTTATGTGGGGATGGACATTACCACAGTTGGTCATAAAGTATTAGTTCATCAGCACAATTACGTACAAAATCTGCAACCAGTCCATTTACAGGCCGCCCGGGCTGTGCAGAGGGATGCTCTCTTAAACGAAACAGAGACAGAGCAGCTCAGGTCCAAAATAGGACAGATCTTGTGGGTTGCTAAACAAACAAGGCCAGATGTAATGTTTGACACATGTAGCCTAGCATCCAACATTAAAAAGGCTACTGTCCAGTCTATTCATGAAGTGAACAAAGTGAGCCGTAGACTTAAGTCAGAGAAGGTCACACTTAAGTTTCAGCACTTAGGAAACAATGCTGATTTGAGTCTAGTTGTCTTCAGTGATGCTTCTCTTGGCAATCTTCCAGATGGTGGCACACAGGGAGGAGTTTTGATTGCACTCATGGGTAAAGATGGCAAGTTTTCCCCTCTGTTTTGGCAGTCTAAGAAGATCAGACGTGTGGTGAGAAGCACTCTGGCAGGAGAAACCCTTGCCATGTCAGATGGTATAGACAATGCAATGTTTCTGGCCACACTGTTCTCTGAGCTCACTACTGGAAATGCAAGTCTGAATGCTCTTCCCCTTATCTGTGTTACCGACAACCATTCACTTTTTGATGCACTTAAGTCTACTAAGCAGGTCACAGAGAAGAGGCTCAGGCTAGAAATAAGCAGCATCAAGGAGCTTTTACAATCTAAGAAAATAAAAGAGGTCCGTTGGTCAGAGGCTAAGTCACAGCTTGCCGACTGTCTCACTAAAAAGGGAGCCTCATCCCTTATGCTTTTCAAGGCTCTAGATGAGGGTTTGTGGTTATTGTAATTGTTTTTAATTTTTTTTTGTTAAACCAAAAAAAAAACTGTTCTGCCATTATGCCACTAATACTTTTGTGTGCAGTTATTGTTCTGAAATAAGGGTGTTAACTTACCAAAGCACACTTAAAATATGCTTTTAATGTATTTTTCTTTAAAGAGAGAGGGAGATTGTTAACTTCCCATGCGAGTTTGTGTTCTGTCGCGAGACCTCACGAGAGGCGCGGTTCTTACCTGTGTGTCAAGATGGTGGCTGAATAAAAATTTCTCTGCAACAAGATCCTCGTGTTTTTGGGAATTTACATTTCGAACTAAGAAAATGTTAATCATGTGAAAATGGAGAAGAACAAAATGCACAAAATTTTGAAAGCTATAGGAGAGGCCAGAGCTGTAGTAACTCGGACCAGCCACTAATCAGACCGGAGGGGGTGTGGCCTATCCAGATATTATACATCTATGGGCGTGGGCACTGTCCACCAGATCCGTTCAGGAGCAGGAACATCATCAGATCGGCCTGCATAAGCGTGACTGTAATTGTGTGAGGGAGTGAGCTATCGCTCTGGGGCCTATCTGTGCCATTATCAGACAGGAAGCTCAGACCATTAGACAGAGCACTTGTTCCTGGTTTATGAGCACAGATGTGGAGTCATACTGAGGAGACTGATACACCGACAGCAGGGGCCCCATGTACTGCAAGTTGCTACATTTAACACAAAGCAAAGGTCTGGAATCCTCATTGATGGCTACATTTTCTGGAAAATGCATTTATGGAATGACAAGTGTTTGCTTTGTATTGCTTAAGTCACCTTAAGCAATACAAAAAAGTCTGTGCTCAATAGTTTGCTGTCACCACTCGCTTGCATAGTTAAGATGTCACTTAAATCTGGAACATTCCCAAGAGCTTTGAAAACTGTGGTTATTGAGACTCTCCTGAAAAAGAGCAGTCTTGATGTCACAATATTGAACAATTACCAACCAATCTCTAATCTACCGTTTCTGGGCAAAGTCCTCAAAAAAGTTGCTTACCAACAGCGTATAAACTTTCTCCAAATAAACAAATCCTTTGATGTTTTCCAGTTAGGTTTTAGACCCCACCACAGCACTGAGACTGATCTTATCAAGTGATAAATGACATCCGTCTGAACACTGATGCGGGCAAAGTCTCAGTCTTGATCCAGTTAGATCCGAGTGCTTCTTTTGACACTGTGGATCATGGAATTCTCTTACAGAGACTAGAGGACTGGGTGGGCATCTCTGGTACGGCACTAGTCTGGTTCAAGTCTTATCTCGAAAACAAGAAGTACTTTGTTGAAACTGTGTCTCAGATAAAATGTACCTGACCAATGGGGTGCCCTAGGGGTGAATCCTGGGACTTCTGTTGTTCTATATCTACATGCTACCGTGGGGCTAGTTAATACGGTGTCCTACCACAACTCTGCAGATGACACTCAGATCTATGTCTCACTGCTGGTGCCCAGAGCTAGGACTAAACATGAGAAAATCAGCATTTCAGTTTTATGCAGCTAAAACCTGGAACAATCCTCCTGAAGATGTAAGACAGGCCTCTACTACAATATTTAAATCCAGGCTCAAAACGGTTCTATTTAGCTGTATATATGACTGAAATGTTTTTAGTCTGCACTCTTCTGTTTTAATGTCAATTTTATGATGATTGTGATTATTTATGTTTTGATTTGTATGATTTTACTGTCCTACTTATTCTGTAAAGCACTGTGAATTACACAAATTGTGCTATACAAATACATTTGCCTTGCCTTGCCTAGAATTAAGTCACTGGAAATATGGCAGTTTATCACAAGATCATTATTATTTTTATGTTTATATCTGCTTTTTGCCATCTTGAGTCAGCGTTCTGTTTCATGCGGTTATCTCGTTTCCTATTGCATAACCTCACATTAACTTAAGCAATCCGGGAGCAGTACCATGCTTGCCCCCTCTGAGAGCCAGTACACTCCAGGGTCTGCCTGGGACCCCTCAAACGGGTGGTATGCTTCACTTAAGACAGTGGAGAGACTGATTTGCTCCAAAGTGAACCAGTGTAAAGAAATTTTACCATCGCCCAGCAGAGGCAAATAGCTGTACAGCTCCGAGGCAAAGCACAGGAGCAGGAGTTGGAGAAGAACCTCAGCAGAAACAGTGTCCAAGGTCTTAAAGGAGACTTGGAGACATAGAAGATCAGCTCTGAGGCTGTGGTTTCAGGACTGTTGTCTGTAGCACCCTGGTGAAAGTCAATCATAAGAGGTGACCACTGCCTTACACAACAGGGAGGAGTGGGGTTGTTCTCAGGTGTGAAGATCTGGAGGATTCACTGAAATTCTCAGAAGTTTCAGAGCAGAGAGAAGAAGAGGAAGAGATGGTTTAGCTTTAGGTCTTTGCATCTTAATGTACACAACACTACGCAGCTGGTTCAAACAAGCTGAGGTAAAATACAGACTGTTTGAAAATGATCAATAAAGACAAAAAAAAAGCTTGAGAAGTGAACACATTTTAGAACAGACTAGAAAGAACAAAAAATAAAAATCAGAAAAATCTAAATATGGTCAAGGGTGTAAGTGTAATTTTCTACTCAAGTTAAAGACCCTAGATCAGGAAGACCTTGATAAATATGAGACATATAAATATATTTTGACTATGAGGAAGCAACTGTGACTTTGATCTCCTCTTTCATGAACAGAAATCCAGGCTGAGACAAGGAAGTAAGTGGGTGAGACTATTATATCAGCTCAGTTATTTCTGTTCCATTATCAACTACAATACATTAGTGTACTATTTACATATTGTACCATTTTGGGTCTTTAGGACACATTATTAGAGGAGTGGAGGAGGATGTAAACTGTTTTTGCTTCCTGTAAAGTTTATGGAATGCCTTTTTGATTCTCAGCCCTCCATTGACAATGAAACTGGTCTAACACAAGACGAAACGTTCAGAATCTGTTGTGGTGATCAGAGTGAAACCAGAGCTCCAGCTGCAAAGGCAGGCAGTCTGTGAGGGAGTGTCTGCTCTAAGCCTGGGGGAGTACAATCACATTATGGAGATGAACATATAGAGTAATGCACCAGCTCTGGCAAAGCACTCACACAATACTCATGTCTCACTGCCAAAAATTGGTCAAACCACCAACTACAAAACCTATAAAATTTAAATCCATAGCAATGAGATATGGGTGGGATGATACTGATTTTTTTAGCTAATAGCGAAATCCAATATGTGGCCTGCTGCTGTGGCTGATAACCAATATTTGGCAATACTGATATTTAGCTTTTAAAATCCAGTGAGGTCCACGAACTTTCGCTTTTGTAAAAATAATAACACAAGCAGCTTTTGTTTTATCTTACTTTATACTAGTGTTGTCACGAAACAAAAATTTCAAACTTGATTTCGATACTAAGGAATGGACTCAATACTCAGATAATTAAAACATTATTTCAACAATAAATAATAGCACTTTCTTGTCTATTACCGTCTGTATAATCCCTCAGTCATCCATAGTCCCACAGTCCATAGTCTATGGGTGTATAGTAGGTCAATGTGATTTTATACTATACAGATCAAGATCAATCTAAAGCTAAAGCTATTCAGAAAAGGTTTACTTCTGTCCTGTGAATGTGACTTTTAGTATGGATGCCTGCTCAAATGAGTATGTAGTTTTGATACTAGTTTTAGTTTTAATTTGTATTTTATTTGATACTTTTGACAACCCAACTTTGAACTGCTTTAGTTTAATCTCCAGTATAACAGGACAGGGTTGTTTGTTTTACTTGCAGGCATTAGGAGTTGCCCTGACCTTTTTCCCATATTCCCACATTAGATACACAACACTTTACTTTAAAATGTGGAACTACGTAAAACAATCTTCCACAACACATAAGAGTGATTCTTATATGTTATACTTTTTCACACAATAGTGAAATATATCCTGAAGACACTATCAGTTCAAAAAGGGACAGAGAGGCAATCAAACGTGCGTCGATAATCTAGAGCAGCACCCAGTTCAGAAAGCAAACTCACTGTCTGAAACCCATAATGCCACTGCACCCACTGTCATTTATCACTAGGAGAAGATTACAGGAACCATAAAAACAGTCATGTATCAATAAGGAGCAAATAAAGTGCTTTTCTCTAAGGGTTTTGCACCAGATGCCGTCCCTCACACAAGGCACTTGAATTCATCTGTGTAAATTCAGACTATGTCAAGTCACACAAATGATGTCCGAGCTCAAAAAGTCTCTTGTATTAGTAAATTGTTCAAGCTTTGTTTGAACATCCGGTTATACTGTATTTTCAAAACAAATCCCTATGCCAACCTTTTGCGGTGAGTGATTTGTCAACTACCCAGAGCTGGCAAAAGCAGCAGCCGTAGATTGGTGTAAACTAAAGTGCAGCAGATGCAGAAACAGCCGCAGAGCCACTCAGACAGATTTCGCACAGGATGTTCTGTGTCCGCTGTGATATCACGGCTAAAATTAACCACTAAACTCCCAACAGCTGTTTCCAGGGTGTCCACGGCGGAGGAAGCCACGGGACCCTGAAATGACCCTCTCCCCGTGATGTGAATGAAAGCACTGGAGTCACACCAACGCGGTTCTGGTTGAGTTTTAAACAAAGAGAGAATAATCAGAAAGAGCGATGGCATCATGGGCTAACGGGACACATGCACGACCAGCATGGCTCCACTGTCAACAAACTTATCTGATCGTGTGGGCGGCGCAGTCTAGTCTCAGAGTTGATTCTTTGGACTTTTACTTCTAAATTTTGAACCAAAAGTCACTAGATTGTAGATTATTCTGACATTTTCATTCTCCAAAATTGTTGTCTTGAGCTTTACTGCGAAAGGACGCGCTGGTTTCCGGCCGTGTGGAGCTCGTTTTCTTTGGAACTTTGGCCGAACTCACCTGAGTCAATCTGCCGCAGGATCAGGTCCAGTACCCCGTGAGTCTGCAGGGCTCCGACCACCACCAGTACCGAGTAGTCCGCCCCAGCTGTGCCCGCTGCGGGAGAGAGGCCAGGCAGGGTACATGGAGTAGAAGAACCGGGACCGACGCCCAGCTCTGCTACTGCTGCCGCCGCCATTTTGGCCTGGACCGTCCGCCGCTGACGTCATCACAACGTGTACACACACACACTTCAGTTTTTTTTTATTATTATTAATCTTTTATAAGTCTTATTTTACCTTTGTGGCCTAAACACGTTCTTTTCTTAACAAGCCTTGGATTTCTTTGTGATTTTTACCACTTCCAACAAATAAATATTTTAAGTTGTAAAAGAGCGTCACCTGCTGGTTCCAGCTGATCCCTCTGACTAATGATTAAAAAAAAGATAATACTTCCACGCTCAAACTAACGGGACATGGTCCAGGTGTAATGAGAGGGAGCGCCTGTAGGCGGCGTGTTGTCGCTGTCAGCATGTTCAACATGGCGGCGCCCGTGCCTGTCCGGTGTGCGTTCTTCGTGGAGAGAAAGAAACGTTTCTGTAAAATGATTGTGGGCAAAGGAAAGCGCTTCTGTGGCGAGCATGCAGCGATGGTGAGTGACTATAAACTGCTCGTAAAATAAAAAACATTTGGTGTGTGTAAAAAGTGTTTACCCCGCCTAAGGCCCAAAGTTGCAGGGATAAACATCTGTCAGCTGATAGTAAACATTCCGTGCATTTGGCCCATCCTTCAATTAGTGCCGCTGGGGCAACCTGCCAGGAGCAGTGAGCTACTGCTGTACAGCGTCTGCGGACCCATCTCCAGATCTTGAGTTCCTATGGTGTATTGTTTGGGTTGATGGGAGGAACTGACATGCCTGGAGGAAACCTACCCAGACACAGGAAGAACATGCAAACTCTCCAGAGAGGAACATTTGTGATAGACTTAAGTCTTCAGGTTCAGATGATTTACTCTCTTTTTAAAAGAGGGTTTCTTTTTTTTTTTCTTCTTCTTCTTCTTTTTTTTTTTAGGAGGAAGGACCTGGCAGCCGCAGGATTATATGTCCATTAGACCCAAAGCAGTAAGTCAGCTCTCAAAAAACAATTCCAGTTTAACATTTGTTTAATTTTTTAATGGTTTCATTTTTTTGTTTTTAATCTTCCCAGCACAGTGAGTGAAGACAAGCTGGAAAAACATCTGAAGAAGTGCAACTCCAGAGAGAAACCTAAACCTGTAGGTAGCGTCCATACATAGACGTGGTTGCATATTTCTGGGTTGTTATTTTCCCACAGGCGTCTGTACTTTTGACAACACTACCTTTTATTGGTGTTTTAGCTATACTTTAAATGTAGATGTGAAGCACCTGAATATAAATCTGAAAATAATATCAGAATAATACAGTCAGAAGGAAAAGTTAAAATCCAAAAGAGAAATAAGTTCTACAACAATTTAGCAACCCATATCACAAGCATTGTAACATTTTTTTGTGCATGTCTTTTAATGTGAGACATTTTAACATGCCCTGCAATGTGGCCCCAACAGTCACCCCGCTGGGCATTCACTACAAAAATGCCAGGACAATTAATTCTAATAAGTTACTTAATAAGTGTATAGTGCTAGTTTAATAATTATGTAACTGTCCCATCTTAAAGAATATCTTTTTAACTATTAGAATTGTATTTTTCTTCGGAAACACAGCTATCACGCCACAGGACATCACACTGACGCATGTTCAAAATTTTTCAGAAAAGTTGTATTTTACAAAAATAAAGAATATGATCATTATTTCTTTCAACTTGTAGCTTTAACTCCTGAGCTCTTTCTGGTGCCTAAATGCCAGATGAGCTCTTTCTGGTTTGTCTTGTTAAATATGTGATTTTTCATGTCACACTGTGGGACACCCTTTGCATTACAGCATGAAACTGCTTATCTCTTTTATAAATTTAAACTAGAGATAAAGGTGTAATTTTATTAAATAATGCACACGTGCTGCCAACACTTTTTATTAACTGTCTTTGACACCGCAGGACCTTTTAGTGTATGTTGTTAAAATACCAAAAAATGAAACACAACTTAATTCTAAAACTACATGTAATTTATAGATTACTTATTTGTGCACAGTTGAGTTGAATTTTGGAAGAAGAACAAATTAATTTAAAGTGGTAAAACTGAAAATGAGCATCACATCAAGTACTCATTTACCTCCTATATTACGCAAAATTGACTCTTATTAGCTTTAAACCATGTATAATACTTTTATTAGGGGTGTGGTGTTGAAACATACTGTGGAGCACTTCTGTATTACCACATAACATCAGAAGGTGGGAGAGTGTTTTCTGTTTGAGAGAACAACTAAATATATAGAGTCGTTTAAACATGTGTGAATGAAATAAAACTCAAGATATTTTTTGACGAGGAAATGACAACATAACACAGATCAGAAATAAACCGTAATGTGGGCTCTTTAAAAACATACCAGCTATTGGTATCAAAGAATAACATAAAAAAGATCTTTACCCTACCTGCTGTGACAGATTGAGTCTATTCTGTTTGATCACATCAGTACAGATCTACATAGTTCAAATATATAATTTACTTGATAATGTTTGACTGTGAGATAACATGAGTCTTATCCTTTTAGGTGTACTATGTGGAGGACAGAAACGCTGGGTCAGGTGATGAGGCACAGACTACAGAGGTAACTTTAAACGTTATTCTATCAAGCTCGGGATCAAACATAAAAAAATATATATACTTTGCTGTCAGGATGTGCCAAATGTCCATTGAATAGGGTTGGGCCAAATCTAACTGATCTAATTCCTGTAACAATATTAATATATTCCTATTTGGTAATGTTGCAACATTTTAATGTAGCTATACTCAATCAAAGACACTTTTTGTCACCCTCTCTTCCTGTTGGTCAGCCTCAACAAAACTTTGAGTGAGTCACAGCTGGATTTAACCGACCACAGTGAAATATAAACTTTCAGAAGAAGCAGATCAAAACTGTGATCAAGCTCCAAGAACAAAGTGATATCAATTTTTTTTGGGCCATTTCGCTCACTTTCCGCTTACTGTAGATTTACATTAACAAATAAACAAATGGCGATTATAACAGTCTTTTCAGTGACCCCTGTTTTGCCCATGTATTCATCGGTGACCCAAACAGATGATCTTTTATGAAGAATTGACATGTTTACTATTATTACCCATGCTTAATAAATCAACAAATGCCATCAAATAAATCAAGTCCATACGAGTCACGTGACTGTAGTTTCTCTTTATTGTGATGTGTTGAGCAGGTGAGTCTGTCAGAGCGCAGCCGAACAGAACTGCAGTGTCTGCTGGACAAACTGGAAGACGCCTGCAAAGGTCAGTGCACCACAATAGATGCCGATATTAGTCATTCCCAAAGAGCGGCTCTAATGGGATGTATTGTGCAAAGTCAACTTTTATGATCTTTTTAGTGTTAGATGTATGCTCCATTATCATTATCACACTCAGTTATTTTGATTGGTTCATGCATGTTTGAGTATTCCTGTATTGTTATTACCTTTGAGCCTTGAGTGTTCAGAAAATTTGTTTTCACCTACCCCTTATCCCCGCACTCTGTACTTGCGATAATTTTTTTTAAAATTAGTTAAAAATGTCACATAGCAACTTGTCATACCATTCATTCATTTTAAGTCAAAGCTCTTGTATATCTCTCTTTATAAAAACATGTCTTAATTTCATTTTAAACTCCACAATGTTTCATGTTCTGTGCATGGCTGTAGGACTGCAGTGTGAACTAGAAGAGAAGGTTCTGTCCCATGCTGCTCTACAGGAGGAATTGGACAACCCCAAAAATGGAGAGTCAGCTTACAAACATCTCCGCCAGCAGGTATAATAACAGACGTCTGACACAGATACAAAAACAGGCCACTGACAGTAGGCACAATATTAAGCCTCCAACAGCATTTACAGTCACAGCTCTGTGACAGAAGGTACAAGAAGAGGCCTCTCACAGCAAGTGCAATATTAAGCCTCTGACAGGAGCTACAGTCACAGGCCTCTGACAAACAGATACAATAACAGTCCTCTGACAGCAGGTGCAGTCACGGGCCTCTGACAGCAGGTGCAGTCACGGGCCTCTGACAGCAGGTGCAGTCACGGGCCTCCGACAGCAGGTACACAAGCAAAGCTTTAAAGCTTTCTGACCATTTCCCTTCTTGTACTGTGCAGGCATCCATCCTGGGTCACATAGCTGCGCTGGGGCTGCTGCGAGGGGGGCACTGTTTTGTGGAGTTTGGAGCGGGCCGAGGGAAACTGTCCCACTGGATCCACGAGGCTCTCAGGGGACAACCGGAGCTACAGGTGCTGCTGGTTGAGAGGAGCAGCACGCGCTTCAAGGTAAGATCTTCCACTTCTCTTCTTTATCTGGCTGTAATATACTCAGGGCTGCAGTGTTCATGTTTTAAATAGTCTTTGGAATTGAATGGTTTTCATTTTTTAGTTTAGATAGATTGTAAATAAATCAACAATTGTGTTATTGATCAAAAAGAAGATTTCTTTTAAATTTAATTATGAGGTGGGATAACTTAAATGGGAAATGTCATGCCCCATTGTGTGTTGTGGATTGCAGGTGGATGGTAAACATGCAGATGGAGAAGCAGAGTTTGAGCGCCTCCAGGTGGACATTCAACACCTGGACCTGGGTAAGGGCCTCACCATGCCTGCTGCTGAGCCTCTGAGGCTCTGGGCGTTTGGGAATAGACGTCTAATGATGTTTGTACCGCAGGTCGAGTGCCTCTGCTCAGGGAGAAGGGGCTGCCTGTTGTGGGAGTGGGCAAACACTTGTGTGGAGCAGCGACAGGTATGCAGCAAATTATGTTTTTATCTGCACAGTGGATATCCATTTTCTATTCTTTTTTTTTTTTTAAATGTCAAATTGAAATCAAACTTCTATGTATACCTCTTAATTACCTTTTTCTCAGTATGATATATTTGCTTGATTTCATATCAGACAGAAAGCCCAAAGCCTTAGCTTCACTTGCATACCAAGATCAGCCATGTAAACACAGTACAGACTGAGAAACCATGCAGTTTTTATGTACATTGATTTACCAAGAATTGGTCCAGAAAGCGTAGGCATGAGCTTAACAGGTTAAGGCACTGGAAACCCGCAGGTAACTTGCACTTATGTGATCCTGGTTTAACCCCAGTTTAGACGTAGACTTTGTTTTGGTGGTCTAGTACTGTTTTAGTTTCAGCTTTAGTTCCAGTTTAGTCCCATGTACTGTATATGTGCAAGTGTGAACCCACAGTGTATGATGCCCTTTCCCTACTAAAATTGTTCATCTTGTCAGATCTGGCTCTGCGCTGTTTGATGGAGAAACCCAGCTGTAGTGAGTCTAAAGAACCTCCAGCCAAACGGCTCAAATCCACTGAACCTTGCCCTGAACCAGCTTGGAGCTGTTCCCCTGCAGAGCCTTGGGGTTCTGCCCTGGCAGTGGCCGGCCTCACTGTGGCGCTGTGCTGTCATCACCGCTGCCAGTGGAGGCATTATGTGGGCAAAGACTTCTTCACACAGAGAGGGCTCGGAGCAGATCACTTCTCTGCCTTCTGCCGCATGTCCAGTTGGGCGACATGTGGACTCAGACTGACCAATTGCAACGCTTCAGCTCCAAATCAGACTAATCAGGATGAAGAACATCAGGATCAGAAAGTACAGGAGGAAGAGCATGAACCAGCAGAGGAGACAGACACTGTGAATGGGTAAATATGTAAATTTTCACATAGAACAATTGTATTATTTAGCAGTTAAGGGCACTGTCCCAGATTTTTACTGTTTTAAAATAGTGAAAAACAGAACTAGTTCATTTTAAAGAGGGGTTATTATGCAAAATGTATTTTTTGAGCCTGCTCCCATGTATAATGTTCCCTCATCAAAAACATGCAAGACGTTTTACATTTAGATATTTGAGTATTTTAGCGATCTCTCCCAGGCCCTATTCAAACTTTCCTTACGGTTTGCTGTAAGATTCTGTGCAGTGTTCAGCCCACAACCCTATGTCATCCATGCTCCCACACAACAATTCTCCTTAAATGTACAAAAGCATGATTCAAAACTGTACACAGCAACTTCACAAACTTGATGCAATGTGCAGTAGTAAAAATGTTGTTTTTCAGCTAATATATCATTTTCAAAACAATCAAATCTAACATGGTGACCTAAATGTTATGTGTTAGCAGTTAATCCCCCACAGAAGTAAAATACCATAAATGGTTTGCAGAGGTTCAAAGTTATTCCTCAATAACCTTATACATTTCAAGCTTATTATTCACCGTGATGAGTTTCTAAGCACTTTTCACAATTTTCAGAGTCCAGAGCGGAGATCACGGTGAAGTTAACAACTAGCATGCTAACCATGCACTTCCTGATACTTCTTGATAAAACACTTAATTAGATGCTGACAGCTCACATATTGTGTAAGCAGCTCCTGGAGTCAAAATATCTGCACTGGGGCAAGACTAATTTTGCTGAAATACATGTTCTTGGGCCTATATTTGACTTTTGGCCAACATTTCGATACATTTTATATCAATAAAATATCAGAAAGACCGATAATAACAAATGAATGAGGGGCATCACTTTATTTTATTGAATGAACAAAGTGGCATCTAGAGTCCCAGAAGGTAGACCGTAGTGATGTGATTAAAGTAGAGAATGGTGGATTCATTGGCGAGAATATCTCAACTGGAAGGATGGAGTGTGAGATTGACAGGTGAATCGGTGCAGCGTCTGCAGTGAGTCACTGTATCAGTCTGTTGTGGTAAAGAAGGAGCTGAGTCGAAAGGCAAAGCTCTCGATTTACTGGCCAATCTATGTTCCTACCCTCACCTATGATTATGACCTCTGGGTAATGACCGAAAGGACAAGACTGCGGATACAAGTGGTCGAAATGAGTTTCTTCCGCAAGGCAGCTGGGCACTTCCTTAGAGATAGGGTGAGGAGCTCAGTCACACGGAAGGAGCTCAGAGTAGAGCCGCTGCTCCACCACATCAAGAGGAGTCAGCTGAGGTGGCTCGGGCATCTATATCCAGATGCCTCCTGGACGCCTCCCTGGAGAGATGTTCCAGACACGTCCCACTGGGAGGAGACCTTGGGGAAGACCCAGGACATGCTGGAGTGACTAGGGTCTCTCGGCTGACCTAGGACCTCCTCGGGATCCTCCCAGAACAGCTGGAGGAAGTGTGTGTAGAGAGGAAAGTCTGGGCCTCCCTGCTGTAACTGCTGCCTCTGTGACCTGGCCCTGGATAAAGCAGAAGAAAATGGATGGACGGAATATCTCAACTGAGGTCCAGTTATTGGTGGTGAAGAGGGGGGAGATGGAGCGGCTGAGGAGGCTGCTAGTTTTACTGATGAACTGGAAGGAAGGTGGGTTTGTGGAATGTTGGAGAAATAAAAAAGTAGGGTGATGGTGTGAGAGACGATTGACTGGGAAGGAAAAATAAGGCTTAGGTTTAGGGCAAAAATGACTTTGAAATCTGAATTTTTTTCCTCTGTTGTAGGTTCCTCAGCCCCTCAGAGCGCGAGCATGTGGGCCAGCTCTGTAAGTTGCTCATAGACTGTGGCCGTTTGCACTATCTCCACCAAAAAGGCTTTACTGGACATTTGAGCAGATACGTGAGCTCAGAGGTCACCCTGGAAAACGTCCTGCTCACTGCTGTACCTACTACGCAAACATCAAAACCAGCCAAGTCACAGCCAACTGAACCAACAACACCCAAAGACACACCACAGGTGCACTAACAGATCCAGTACACTGAAAGCATGAAATAAACTTAAGTGAGACAGAATCAACCAAAGAAGGGCACTTTTTTATTATACAATTTTCACTTTCAAATGTTTGTTTAATTCTTATTAAACACATGTATTTAAACTCTTTTAACTGTATGAGAATTATTTCCATTTCCAAGTGCCATTTTTGACCGGATCCTCTCGCACTCTAGACATAAAGGTGTGTGTGTATGTATATATATATATATATATATATATATATATATATATATATATATATATATATATATATATATATATATATAATATAGTGTGTGCAAGTCAAATGGTAAAAATCCCAAAGAAATTATTGGAAAATCACCTGTTTGGGATTACATACACCCCACACTGCTATTGATCTGACTGAAATAAATGCTTGTTAGAAATAATTTTTATCATGATGTATTTGTGTTTGGGAACCACGGGGCTAGATCAGTGTTGCTCACCTGTTATCCTTGTTGCATTGTCTGCTTTCAAACTTAACACCCATCAAAGAGTTTTGTAGACTGTCAGCAGTCTACCTGGCTCTCTTTGTCTCCCTGGACTAGGATCCACTGCTCTGGACTTTGATGCCTTCATCTGAATTGTTGGAATAATGTTATATCACACATAAACATGTCCCAACAGTGTTTTGTTTAGTTGAATTGAAGGCCACATTGAGACAATGCATTTCAAACAAACATGAATATCCCGGCTATATATTCTGTCTTAATCATTTGTTTTAAAATGCTACATGGTGATAATATATAACTTGACCTCTTGAGTGTCATATATAGTACATTCTAAGAATTACTTCTGGGGTAGATCATGTATAAACTAGCAGTCCATGTGAAACAGCAGTGGCTCTATAAAAAGCATTGGCATTCTATGAAAATTATTTATTTTTACAAGCAGCACATTTTTAATCTTGACAAATCAGTGTAACTAAAAAAGTTGCTACAAAAACATAGTACATTTACATTGAATGGGCTCCTTAGTAACAATAGTATGTGCTTCTAAAAATATAGGGCTCAGTGGCATTCACAGAACACTGCTCCACAACAGCTGAACTCTAAGGGTCAGGGCCCTCACCAGGCTCTGAAACACACCCAGAGAAGACAAGTCAGTTTCACTGTGTAATGTATTTATATGAATGATTACATGAATTTCTAAGTAGTTATTGTTGATTATGTGTGAAAACATATGTTAGGCATTAATAATGACTTTAGACAGCGCAAGTACCTTGGAGTAGCTTTCCTCTTCAAATGAGTTGCTTATCTGATGTCTGTGTTAATAAATGGAGGGTTAGGAGCAACCATGGTTACAGAAATCATAAGCTGCATGGTGAGAATGTCAGTATACATTTCTCATACAGAACTAAACATTAACCATTAAGATTGTTTCATAGTAAAGGAACTATATGTAAGATTCTGAGTTTTAATGCCATAAACATGTCCTGTTGCTGTCCCTAGCAATAGTGGATGAAGTACTCAATTTTGTTACTTAAGTAAAGGTTGCTACAGAGGTTAAAAAAAAAAAGTTACTCAGGTAAAAGTAAATGCAGCTTCAATGCTGAAATCCCTTTGGTTTGAACTTAAAAAGACTCTGATGTGAATCGTCACTACCTAAACTTCATCAACAAATCAGTAATCAGTGCTAGTGCAACTTCTGCAGCTCAGTGAGTGAATTCTGGAGGTTCTGAGGCATGGCCTGTCCATACACTGAGAGTGAGAAAAAGTTGTATGTGTCCTTTGTCTGCGGGTTAAGGCACTGGCAACACAAGTTCCGTTATGATTATAGTAGTTTTTTTAAACTTTAAGAGAGCAGGACACATACAGCTCCTTTAATATAAGTAATGTTTATCTTCTAAATTGTCATGTTCTCTAATGTTGACCTGTCAGGAGCAGTGGGAAACTTATTTACAATTCATTTATTTACAATACTTTATTTTTAAGGAGTACATAAATGGGGAATATGTATACTGTGTGTTTTGCTTTACATATACTATATAAAAAACACATGCTTTTTTTCTTACTGGAGAAAAAACAGGAACAGTTTAGTCTGATTTGTTAAATGCCAGAATAATGGCATTTCATTTCATTTTTTTCTTCAAAATCAGAAGTTTACATATATTTTATTAATATTTGGTACCATTGCTTTTAAACTGTATGACTTGGGTCAAACATTGGATATCCTTCCACGAGCTTCTCATAATAGTAGGGAGGAATTTTGGCCCATTCCTCCTGACAAACTGGTGTAACTGAGAGGTCTGCCCATAAATTTTCAATAGGATTGAGATCAGGGCTTTGTGATGACCACTCCAAAACATTGACTTGGTTATCCTTAAGCCACTTTGTAACCAGTTTGGCAGTATACTTCAGGTCACTGTCCATTTGGAAGACCCATTTGTGCCCAAGCTTTAACTTCCTGGCTGATGTCTTGAGATGTTGCGTCAGCTTTCCACATAATGATCTTTCCTCATGATGCCATCTACTTTGTCAAGTGCATCAGTCCCTCCTGCAGCAAAACAATCCCATAACATGATGCTGCTTCTCCCATATTGCACAATTGAGCACAGGTGTTCTCAGGTTTGCAAGCTTGACCAAACTCTTACATTTTTGTTTTGTCAGACCACAGGATATGTCTCCAAAAATTAAGATATTTGTCCCTGTGTGGATTTGAAAACTGTAATCTGGCTTTTTTTATATTTCTTTTGGACTAATGGTTTCTTCCTGGCAGAGTGGCCTTTCAGTCCATGTCGGTACAGTATCCGTTTCACTGTGGATAATGACACACTCTTACCAGCTACAGCAGCATTTTCACAAGGTCTTTTGCTTTTGTTCTTGGGTTGATCTGCACATTTCAGAACAAAGCACGTTCATCTCTGGGACACAGAACCTTCCTGAGTGGTATGATGGACTAGCATTTTATACTTCCAAATAACTGAACAGATGAACGTGGCACCTTCAGGCATCTGGAAAATACATCCAAGGATTCACCAGACTTGTGCAACTCTCTTCCTGATTTCTTTTGACTTTGTCATGCTGTTACACAAAGATGCAGTATTTTTCAGGTGTGCCTTCAAATACATCCACAGCTGTGTCTCTAATGAACTTAAATGTTGTCAATAAACTTATCAGAAGCTTCCAAAGACATGTCATCATCATTAAAGGCGTAGTAATCTGTATGTAAATTTCTGACTTTGAAGAATGTAATGAAAAATTGTAAAAATCCATCTCTCATTATTTCACCTCTCATTATTCTGACTAGCAAATAGAAGTATTTTTCAGTACATATTTAGTCAGATTTCATGTCAGACAGTGAGAATAAAGTGTATGTGTGTTTGTTTAAACATCTGCTATGATAAAAGTTTAGCCTTCTATGCTGTTGGTGATGTACTTACTACATTGTCCACATCACCTTTATACCAGAAAAAAAAGCTGTATTTGTCCACTACCCATAAGCCAAAACAAAAGTCTTATAGGTTAGCTGAGGGAGTCTTGATCAGAACAAATCAGTGTGGTAGTAGTTACAGCGATGGTTGCATTAACAGTATGTATTAGGATGTTAGGATGTACTAACAGTAGGCACAGTAGTTGATGGCTGTAGTACCACAGTAGACACATTGCATGTTAGTTGTAGTACTAACGGTAGGCACAGTGCACGTTGAGGGTGGCGTAGGCTCGCTTCCTGGCCTCGTGGATGTACAGTTGCATGAATTCTTTGCCATACATCTCCCTGTCATCCTCTTCCTCCTCCTCGTCTTCCTCAGGCTCCTTTGGTTTTCTAGGAGGAAGAGTCACGTCCAGAGTCAGGGGGTTGTCTCGGAAATTCACAAATCTGAAAGGAACAGACACAATTGTGTTTATGTTAAAATGTAAATATAGAGTAAATCATAATTGAAATGTTTTTGATTGTTATTACTGTTTATATACTGCTCCACTTTTCACATGTGATTTCCAGAACAGGATCAGTGTGGAGGAGCAGTGGCTCTGTCCACGGAGTCAAGATTCTCATTCAATGTCAATGTGAGCAACGAGGCATGTCTGTTACAGTGTTTCGCTTTAGCACATTTTCTGTAACTTTTCATAACTCTGGCAAATTCAGAAACAGTTCACAATGTTTGATAAAATAAACTTTGTGAGCACAATGTAAAACACTCTTGAATAAAGGACACTTTGTGGTTAAAATATAAAGCCAGTCATCAGATTTATAAAGTCATCTAACCATCATCCAGACACTGGGCGGAGAATGCTACCACACTTAAGCCATGTAGTGTGAGGAAAACTTTCTGATCGTGTGAGAGTGAGGCACATGCTGTAAATATGTGTACAATATTACCCAATCATTTAGGCAAGACAAAAGTTAAATTTACAAATCTGTGCTTTTTAGCACTGGTATCTACAATACATTATTTTTATAGTGTCATTCAGACACTTTGAGGTCTGACTTGGACCTCAAAGTGTCTGAATGAAAACCTGGTTCACACGGGTTTTCTGATGTGTTTTATGTTTTGTTTACTAATGCTTCTGCAACTGTCTAAACTGTTTAGAATGTCTTCATGTTGTGATTAATGTGTTTTCAGTTGTGTTCTTTGTGCTTTTGGTCTATGGACTGTGAGAGTGTGCAGACAGCAGCATGGGTAGAGAGTGTTACAATTGCAATCTGTGTTTAAGTAGTTGTTGATCACTGTGTTTTAGGTTTTGAAATTTAGATTTTAGTGTCAAAGCCAAAATGATTGAAAACAATTGTATTATTATAGTAGTAGTAGTAGTAGGAATATTTAAAAAATTTTCAATCGCATTGACCCTAAAGTCTAAATTTTGCTACATATTCTAAAACTCTAAAACTGTGCAAACACTCAGTTCATGTTGGAACAACCTTACATCCATTTTCAAACCTTAACTCTCATATCAGAACTGCAACTACTACTACTACTACTACTACTACTAGTACTAGTAGTAGTAGTAGTAGCAGTAGTAGTAGTAGTACTAGTAGTGTAGTAGTAGTAGTAGTACCTGAGGCGGCTCATGTCCTCCATCAGAGGGGGTATGTCGCGGAGCTTGTTGCTGCTCAGGACTAGTGTGTCCAGGCTGGCCATGAGGCTGATGGTGTCGGGGAGTTTCTCAAGTTCATTTCTCTGGAGCCATAGAGTGTGCAGCTTCTCCATCCTCAACACACACAAACACACACGAAATGCCATTTCAATGCTTTTTCAATGACAAATGTCATGCTGTGATAATCTAGTTGTCTATGCACAAGGAGTTATTTTTGATTAGTCTGTCAAATTAATTAATTAATTCATTCGGAATACATATTTTCTCTAATAAGTCCTCAATTCTGTCCCTTTGACTGTTTGTGTCTCCTAAGTGTAGCAGTGTGCATGGCTATAGTCCCACCTGTAGATGTCATAGGGCAGCTCTGTCAGTCTGTTGCCCCCGATGTCGAGCCACTCCAGAGCAGGCAGGTCCAGCAGACACTCAGGGAACTCATAGAAATCATTCATGGACAGGTCCAAGTGCTGCAGCCTCTGCAGGTTCTTCAGCTTTACACAGCATACAGCCAAAAGAACAGAACAGATTATTATATAAATGTTCTTTCTTTTCAATGGGGAAAGGTCCTCACAAAATCCATCAAGTCAGCAAGGAATAATTTGTCTGAAACTCATAACTATCAGGAGGTTAGGAAATAGGTAAGTGTAATATTTATATTTTTCACAGAGATTGAAATGTAATGAGGACATTTCATTTAAAGATGTCTATAGTGATAACACTAGTACACTAGATCCCAGTTGTGATCCCATGTGGTACATGGAGGATCTGATCTGGTTTCGTCTTGTCTGGTGGTAGCTTGAGGGTCTGGTTCGGTCTGGTGGTACATGGCGGGTCTGGTTGGTCTGGTGGTACCTGGAAGATCTGCTCTGGTTGAATCTGGAGGATCTGGTCTTGTTTGGTCTGGTGGTACCTGGAGAGTCTGGTCTGGTGGTACCTTGAGGGGTTTGTCTGGCCTAGTCTAGCCTGGTGGTACCTGGAGTGGCAGAGCGCTGAGGTCCCGGTTCATGGCCAGCTCCAGTCTCTCCAGACTCTCACACTGACCCAGCTCCTCTGGGACACTGGTCAGCCTGTTATAGCTGAGGAGAAGCTCTCTCAGACGACTCAGCTCACCTGCAACAACACCAAAAGATGACAATACAACCGTAACTACAGTGTGAACATCTACAACAGTTCTGTTGTGTTCTGCTGTGCATATGACTGAAAGGTTTTTATTCTGCACTCTTCTGTTTTAATGTTAATTTTATGATGATTATTTGTGATTATTTATGTTTTTTTATTTTTGTTTTTATTTTCACTTTGAATTACTTTGTGTATGAATTGTGCTATACAAATAAACTTGCCTTGCCTATTGCTATACAAGTGTTAAACAAGGACTAACCCACAAAATTGTGTATTAAATTGACTCTAAAGTCAGCAAATGCTCAAGCTGCAGAGGAACCATCAGAAGGAGCTCATGTACCACAGATTCAATGTTTAGCTTTTACACTGTTTATTGAATCACAAATCACAATCATGCTGAAAAGATGATGTCCTATAGTTATTTGCAGTACCAAATATTACTATTTATTATATATTTGTTTACAAAATGGGAGCTTAAAACAGATCTAGAGCATCTAATGCTCTAGATCTGTTTTAGAGGTGGATAATACTCAGTTACACATATTCAGTTATATTTACATGAGTAACATTTTATGTACTTTTTCAGAGTACTTTTGTTGCAGAAAACACAGCGGATTTACCAATCTCCTTGGGTATGTGTGCCACGGCATTGCGGGACAGGTCGATTACAAGGAGGTTCTGGAAGCTGTGAATGAAGGTGGGGAGGGCCTCCAGACCGGTGCGGTGCATGTGCAACTCCTGCACCTGGGCCAAGCGCACCAGGCAAGGAGGTAAGCTCCTCCACTCCTCCTGCTCCAACCGCAGCACCAGGCGGCCATCTTCAGTCTGCAGCTTCTGTTTGAGGCGGGCCAAGAGCGCGCGGTCCTCCCACACACCCACACCCACTCTACACACAACATAAACTGATCACCATGTTGTAGTCCAAGTTCATGGTAACAATGGGTCTATGGTCAAGTCACAACATGGTCACATTTAACTTAACTTAGATTTTAACTTTATTGTCCACCACAGTGTAAAATTCTTTGGTTCACCATCACATTACACTTTTTAAGCCAACTGCATTTGGGACAAATTATCCTTTGTACCCCTTTGTTGTTAAAGGCATACTGTACCGACAGCCTGATGGCATTAACTTACTTCTTATTATCCACTATCTGATAAAAGGGAACTGTGAAGCTTCTGGTCATCAGGTACATGAAGGGAAAGCTGTAACCCATTTTTAGTCAAATTAACCATTCTGGGAAGAATCTAGATGATACTCTCTATACACTATACTTCAAGCCCACAAAAATCTACTGTCAGATGATCCCTCCAGACACCAGCTATACCTATCTTTATATTTACCCCAAAAACTCCAGCTGGATTTGAAATCTGCAGTTTCTCTGTGCAGAGCTTGTTCCACTTATAATGAAAGTAGATCACACACTTATATTAAGGCCAAAACTACAGAGCCTCAGTTTCACAAAGAGCCCAGCCATTTGTCTCTGCTGCTAAGGGTTCAGACACAGATTCAGTTTGAGCTGGGGGCCATTTTAGTCGGCAGGCTTTTTAGGAAAATTAGGCCTGACTAATGTTAAAAATATAAGTAGTTACATTACACAGAGGATGCTCAAAATCAATAGTGAGGGACTAAGCCATCCTGTGTTGATCCAGCTAAAGAAGCTCCATCTTTTTCTGTTCTTTCCCAGTGATTTTTGCTTTCTTATTTACTATTCAGTTGAGCTTATTCTTGTAAGCCACTATCAGACCAAACCAAACAGATATGTTACAAACAAGAACACTTTTAATAAGGCTAACATAGGCCCTCTCCAGAATCTGTGAGCTCACTCCAAGACCCCCTGAGCTTTCTGATCATAGAAAGTCTCAGGGTGCATTTCTTATAGATCTCTTCCACATTTTGTGTGAAATTTAGCTTGTCATCAAGATATGTTCCTAAATACTTGAAGCTACATGCAACCTCAATGACAATCAACCTGATCAGAGGTGAAGAGGGACTGAACACGGCCCTTAGATAGCCCTTTTCCTCCAGTGGGCACTCAGTATTCTTTACATCAAGAAACCACTCACCCACTCATACACATTCATTCAGTAAACAGCTGAAGGCGAGGAGAGTAAAGTGTCTTACCCAAGAACATGACAATTTGGATTTGAACCACCACTCTACCAACTGAGCTATACTGGGGTAAAGCCAACAAAATCTCACCTGTTAGAAAACTATCTAAGCCAGCCCAGAACAATAGACTGTAAATGCAAAGTAAATAGTTGTAGCCAAATAAAAATGCTATGTGAGTTATGTGAGTGTCCCAATATAACAACAGCAGTTTCACCAACCCCTCAACCATAGTCCTATAAACATTTCTAGTCTACTCTATCTCCACTACTCATCAGATTAATAACTGAATAAAAAACAAAACTTAAAAATCTCAGCTGATATGAACACAGCTTTAATTTCACTTATCCCTAAAGCCAACAAAGATGTCACATTTCTGTCAGACCATTGTTTTATCTCACTCATCAATGTCAACATTCAAATTATCGGTAAAACTCTAGCTCATAGAGTTGAAAAAATCATACCACACATCATTCACCCAGATCATCAGGTTTTCATCAAAGGAAGACAATCAACAAACAATACCTGTAGATTATTCAGCATAATTAATTTATCATCTTTGCAACAGGATTATTATTCCATTATTGCTACATTATATTCCAAAAAAGCTTTTGACTGATTAAATTGGACTTTTTTTATACACCACAATGCAAAAATTTGGCTTTCGAGAGTCATTGATTCACCAGATTACAATTTTATACATAGCACCCCCCAATCACAGTCACCACCAATGGACTAACATCACATTTCACATTAAGGGACTAGGCAAGGATGTCCACTCTTTCCAGCTTTATTCATCATCTTCATTGAGCCCTTAACAGCACAAATCTGTCAAAACCCTCTCATCAAAGGTATTGAAACACCCAACTTCCATCACAAAATATCTCTGTACGCAGATGATATCCCACTCTTTGTGCAAAAACCCCAATATTCTTTACCTGAAATATTTTAAATTATATAAACATTCTTGTAAATATCAGACAATGGAGTAAGCTGGAACAAATCTTCAACTCAAAGACCAATCAATCAATAGCACTACCATGTACCAAATGGGGAAAAAGATACCTCAATTACACCGAGTGACAACTTCTAGACCCAGATCTGTGCAAATATCTACTTAATATCTAACAATGCAGACTTTCAATTAATACAATGCAAAATTCTTCATAAAATGCACTACACAGATGACAGGCTTGCTAAAATGGATTTTACTATTGAAATTTGTTCACATTGCACACCAAACTGTTCAGACACATATGTCCACGCCACCTGTTACTGCACCCCAATAAATTTTGGGGAAATGTAATTAATTTACTATCACATTTTCCCCATCTCTCTGCCTGCTAGGGGACCTGACGGCACTTGGTATTGACATCATTAACTCCAAAGATCTCTAGCTCTAACCATTGCAAAGAAAACTATTCTCATGAACTGTAAAACATGACCAAAAATTCACATAAATCAATGGAAAAACCTACTCATAGATTGCACTACAATGGAACCTACAACCCCCTACAATTAGGGTTAGGGTTAGTACAATAAAGGGACATTGGGGGACCTTACCTATCTCGACTCCTTCTATCTGTCCTCACCTGTTTGCCGGCCTGTCCTTGGGGGCCCTCCTCCTCTGCTCCTTTTCTCTGTCCTCACCTGTTCGCCGGCCTGTCCTTGGGGGCCTTCCTCCTCTGCTCCTTTTCTCTGTCCTCACCTGTTTGCTGGCCTGTCCTTGGGGGCCCTCCTCCTCTGCTCCTTTTCTCTGTCCTCACCTGTTTGCTGGCCTGTCCTTGGGGGCCTTCCTCCTCTGCTCCTCCTCTCTGTCTTCACTGATCTTGCGGATGCGCGTCTCCCACAGAGCTTTGATGGACGACACTGAGCTGCTGATCACCACCATGTTGATGATGTCACCGTGACTTCTGACCCATCGGACACTGGCTCCACCCACAGTCGATCATTATGCAGAGCTCTCGGGTCTCGGGCACACTACGATTAAACGAACACAACAGAACATTTTTATTTTACAGGTACAGTATGTAACCTTCTGGAGATGATATGCCACCTGCACAATTCCATGGAAATACAATACTTTGGAACATTCTCCATATAAATATGTTTTATGCCATATTTAATTTGTCTAAAAGTGACATACTGTGGCTTGTAGATTGTTCCGAAAGATTATCAGAGGCATATGAATACTTGACAAAACAAATTATTTTCTGCATTTTGAATTGTATGAATAGAAACCAGTAGATTATTTATATTGACTGATGACTAAACACCTCCACATGCATCTTAAAAAATGTGTCACTAAGTATCATTTTCCAATTCAACTCCAAGAGTCATTTTTTCAAAGCTATCCCCCAAGACACACATACATACACACACACATACACCCCTACATACATACATACATACATACATACATACATACATACATACACACACACATACACCCCTACATACATACATACATACATACATACATACATACATACATACATACATACACACACACATACACCCCTACATACATACATACATACATACACACATACATACATACATACATACATACATACATACATACATACATACACACACACACACACACACACACACCCCTACATACATACATACACACACATATACACACATACACACACATACACACCCCTACATACATACACACATACATACATACACACACACACACACACACACCCCTACATACACACATACACACACCCACACACCCCTACATACATACATACACACCCCCCCACACACACACACCCCTACATACACACACACACCCCCACCCCCACACACCCCTACACACATACATACATACACACACACAACCACACACACATACATGCATACAGGTTCAGGTCCCTTGTGAAGAACATTAAAGGTGCACTAGATGGAATTGCCCACCAGAAAAGGTACGATAGAAGCCCACTTGTCCCACTAAAAGCATTCAGTATTATGGCTGCAGTCTGTGTGACCATTCTCACAGACTGCCACATTCCACTGGTCAACTCTCATTCAGGAGTTCAGTGCAGACAGTTATTTACTTCACAATGACAACATGTATCTATCAACAGGAAGCGAGTGAACTCCTCTTATAACTTATAATAAAGTCAACCGAAGTAATATAAGAAGTTTTTGAGTGTCCTCACCTCACAGCTCCGCACTGCTCTCCTCCATGATGTGTGAAATCTGACCCCAGACTAGTATCAAAATTAGCCCCTGGTCACATGACTGGACCCACCATAACCTCCAGCAGGGAGGCCTTTGATTTCAGGATCAAAATTATACAGTTTTTAATTTAGGCTTTTTTTTCATTTTATATATATATATAAAAAAGATAGTTTTATTATTAAATGTATATTTATACTTTTATATTTGATGAAATGGAACAGATGTATTTTTGTATTGTTAAAGTGTCTTAACAGTAGCTGCATCAGATGTTTGGCTTAGAGTAGTGTAATTTATGAGCATGAGTGTTGGTTCCTATACAGACGACCAGAGGCTGCTCAAAAATATGCCCCTAATCTTTGAGATAAGATTCCCAAATACCAGAGTGAGATGGCTTCACTGGCCCTAGGAAAATCAGGGTCAGCATTAGTTAGATGCAGTTAGATGGTCTGGGATATGAGGGCATATTATTTTTATCTTAGCATTTTATTTTTCATAAGGGGACAGGTAAGGAAGCCAATTTCCACCGTGGAAAAAAAAAAAGCCCTACAGGAAGTTGAAATTTTGAAATTTAAACTCATAATTAAGAGTCATATTCTCCTATTTATGAGTTTAAAACTCAAAGTTTCCTGTGGGCCTTTTTTTTCCATGGCAGAAACGGGCTTCCATAGGACAGGAGACAAACATGTAAAAAAAAAAAAAAATTTTTTTTTAATATTTCACACATACTGAACTAATGTGTCCCAAATTTCACTACACTGAAATTGACTAAAATGACTAAACTGGAATTGTAAAACTTGAAAATTCATTTTTGTTTCAGATTTTATTTTTATGGCTTTCAATTTGTTTTTGATAAATATTACAATGGCAAAAATAAAATTTTACATCCCATAAAATATTTTTTTCTAATTATTCTAAAAAAAATGTTGACAGTAAACCTTTAATTTCTTTATTTAAATTCATTCAGCAGCAGTCAAACAATTCACACATGTATGATTTTTCAGTCCGAAGCCTGAAACATAAGCTACAATTCCCCAAATACAAAAACACTAATATTTGTAGAATATTTTAGACATCTGTTTCTTACAGTTTAAATTAGAAACATGAGACTAAATGTGTAACAATGATGTGATATTTCACCAGAGACAGAAACAGAAATGACTTCAACATATGACTGTACAAACTCAAAGTGTGAATAATAATTTCATCTTTAAATTCAACAAGATTCAGTGTTTTTTTAATTCTATATTATTTTTCCCATTTTGTAGGTCTGACACTACAATATATATTCTAGAGTGAGTAATAACTTTTTAACCATAATTCAACCGTTTTTAATAAACTAAAAATCAAGTTAATAGAATTCATACATTTCTGACCATTGCTTCATTATCTTAAATTTCAACCAGAAATTCTAGAGTGAATAAGATTGATGCCAAAAAACAACAAATATAAAATAAAAACACAAATGGAAGAGTGAAAGAAAACTATGACAAAACAAGACACACATTTACATTTAGAGTGACTTGTGCGTCCGACTCACACACTGGTTGTATGTGTTACTTTTGCTTCTCATTTTGACAGAATATTTTTACGTTGACAAATACACTGACTAGTTTGTGTTGACAATTTCTGCACTTTAAAAATTTTCAAATTTTCAAATTCATGACTTCAGGAAGCAAAAGGCCAACAAGACTTACACACTGGTTGTTTGTGCTACTTTTTGTAAAATACAGAATATTTTGAGTTGAGAATTTTAGTATTTGAAAGCTTGATTTCAAATTCAGGGGCCAATACAAAATCGCAGTGTGGACCCTTACTTATATCATGTCATTCTTCTCTGTGCTAAATAATCAAACTCCAGTTGAATCTTGCTCAAAGGCATCACGGAAAAGTAACAGGCACGCAGAACAGGAAGTGGTATGGGCCTGGAGATCAGTCATTATAAAAATTACAAACGGTACGAGAGCAGATCTCAAGTTGGAAAGTGTTTTCACTGCAAACAATAAGGAGGCAGAGAGTTAAACTTTGATTCTACTGAGTGAGTAGTTTTAACAATTTTCTTTACACTATTTCTTTGTTTAGTTTTCCTCTGAGAAAATCAGTCAAATCCCATCAGAACCAGCCAAATAAGACTGTAACTAGCGTGGTCAATGGGGGTTGACTACCTTAGCGAGGGTCACAACAAAATGGCTACCATCTGGTATATTTGGTACAAACTGTAATCCATGGAGATAGAGTTAAAGCCAAAATTTCGAATCCTCCATAAAAAACAATGACATTTTCAGAGAGACAATTAGGTGATGCCGCCAAACCAAGTTACAGGTCAGATCTGTGGTATTCAAGGTATTTTAGGGCAACTACAATGAAATTAAGGCTTTAATATTGAGGAGAGCCTCATAATTCATAGTATATAATTTTCTTATTAGTGTTGACAGTGTAATGAACAACCACACTGGACTTCCGCTGCTCCTCATTGGTTTAAGAAAGATGTGAGATTCACATGTTGGGACCAGGCCAAAAAAATTCAATAATGGGTGGGTACTTCTGCTTTCAAAAGTTAGATCCCCATTCATTTTTCCCATAGAAAATGAAAGAGAAGAATTCAAAGTTTGATGGAGTCTTATTAAAGGTCCTGTACCTGATTTTGTACCATGTACAGTACAGATATGGTATAAAGTCTGTTGTGTGCTGTCTGCATCTAATTATAACACGTATTGGCCAATAATCAGGAAATGCATGTTCCCAAGCTAGTTGTTGCTAGCTTTACTGTCATAGCAAAACTCCGCACTAGTCTCTGAAAGTTGTGAAAACTGCTTATAAATCACAGTGAATAATTAGGATGTTCAGAATGCATAAGGTAAGTGAGGAATAACTTTGGACCACTACAAACCATTTAAAATTAACAAAAAATCTGGTACAGCGCCTTTAACTATATAATAACCAAAAAAAGGAAATATATCAAAGTAAGAAATCTAGGTTTTCA
This sequence comes from Periophthalmus magnuspinnatus, assembly GCF_009829125.3. Classification (NCBI taxonomy): domain Eukaryota; kingdom Metazoa; phylum Chordata; class Actinopteri; order Gobiiformes; family Gobiidae; genus Periophthalmus; species Periophthalmus magnuspinnatus. Next base: position 21,828,743 of record NC_047129.1, on the reverse strand, counting down.
AATGAAATTATTGCATTATGATACTATTGTATGGAACAAATGAATGGGGATTTTTCTTCCAGAACCAGTGGTGGGTGGGCCCTTTTGAGCTGTGCAGTCCCCTCTGAGAACAGGGGCTGATGGGAGATGTAGTCTGTTCTATTTGAGGTGTAGCAGCATTCGCTCGGGCTGCTCCAGGTACTCCCTCCACATGTTGGAGAAACGACACATAGTGGCTCCGTCAATGATGCGGTGATCAGCTGACCAGCTGACCTTCATGATGTGGGCAGGAAGCACCTTCCCTAAGGAGTCGAACCGCGGCAACACCTGTAACACACAGACACAGTTATTTAAATCCATTGAATTGAATTGTTTTCAATCTTAAATCCGGTGTGGAGAGATCTGGGTGGCAGTCGAAGGCGGGGTCTCAACAACTGCTCTGGGAACATGGAATGTTAGGTTGCTGGGGGGAAAGGAGCCTGAGTTTGTGCGGGAGGTTGAGCGTTACCAACTAGATATAGTTGTCCGCACCTCCATGTATAGCTCGGAACCCAACACCTTGAGAGGGGCTGGACTCTCCATTTCTCTGGCGTGGCCTGCGGTGAGAGGCGGAGAGCTGGTGTGGGTTTGCTTAATGTCCCACAGCTCAGCCGCCACGTGTTGGAGTTCACCCCAGTGAACGAGAGGGTCGCATCCCTGCGCCTTCGGGTCGGGGACAGGTCTCTCACTGTTTTGTCGGCCTACGGGCCAAACAGCAGTGCAGAGTACCCGGCCTTCTTGGAGTCCCTGGGAGGGGTTACTTGACAGCGCACTGACTGGGGACTCCATTGTTCTACTGGGGGACTTCAACTCCCACGTGGGCAACAACAGTGACACCTGGAGTGGGGTGATTGGGAAGAACGGTCTCGCCCATCTGAACCCGAGTGGTGTTTTGTTATTGGACTTCTGTGCTAGTCACAGTTTGTCCATAACAAACACCATGTTCAAGCACAACGGTGTCCATCAGAGCACGTGGCACCAGGACAGCCTAGGTTGGAGGTCGATGATAGGGTAATGGACGAGGAGAATCCGACCAGTAGTCGAACCTCTGATTCAGGAGGAGCAGTGTAATTTTTGTCCCAGTCGCAGAACACTGGACCAGCTCTATGCTCTCCACTGGGTGCTTGAGGGTTCATGGGAGTTTGTCCAACCAATCCACAGGTGCTTTGTGGATAAGGAGAAGGCATTAGTCTGTGCCCCTTAGCTAAGGGCTGTCCGATCCCTGTATGACCACAGCAGGGGCTGTGTTTGCATTGCCAACAGTAAATCAGACCCTTTCCCAGTGCAAGTTGGACTCTGCCAGGGCTGCCCTTTGTCACTGTGTCTCTGCCATTTGTAGATGATGATGATGCCCTGATGACATCAAAGTGGCAAAGGGTCTCATAACTATCTCTATGTTGTATTTTTATATCTGATTATATCTGCAACTACATGAGAGTTAATGTAAAAAGAGCCACATTAAACACAGGATTCCCCTTTCAGCTGCTGTGCATATAATTTATAATAATTTGTCATTCCTCAAAATAAAATAATTAGTCGACTGATATAAATTTTGGCTGACGACCCCATTAACAACAGCCCTACTTCTTACTGTACCTGGATTTTTCCTAGAGCTCCAATAGCGACCTCTGGAGGCAGAATGACAGGTTTAGCATATGTCCCTCCAATCTGCAGACAGGACATCAAAGATCAGGTTAGAAAGCTTTCTGCATATGTAGGGTTCACTTTAGGGCTGCAAAAAGATTATTTTAGTAGTGGACTAGTTAGTAATAATTTTCTCGATTTGTTGACTACTCAAACGATTATTTCTATTGTACATTTAGACTTTCTGAATACATTTTAACCAAATAAAAAGGCTGAAAGTCAAGGCTTTTAAATAGTATTATCAATACATTTGTAAATATTCTCTGTTGTATGTAAGTTTTCTGGAGATGACACAAATCGCTTGTATGATTCCATGGAAATAGAAAGTTAGAAGAATGCTTTGGAATATTCTCCATGGAGATACTGTGGAATATTATAGCCAAAGGAGCAACATTTCCATGGAAACAAGGAGGAGAATGCCATTCTCCAGGGCAGATCAAATAAGAGTAAGGTTTATGGAGATGCAAGCCCGCTCACAGTAAGGTTGGGTAATGGTTTTATGTTTTTCAGTGCAACAAACACAACCAAAATGTAAAAGAATCATGCTTTGATCTTAGTCTATTTTTTGGAAAAAAATTACATACTGTGGCTTTAAAATCATAAACTGTTCCTTTTTTGACATTTTGATTTATTATTGCCACTGTCTTTGTTATAAAGTCTTTTAATCAAGTGTACTTCAAGTGTTTCGATAACTGTAACTGTTATCTGGACTATACAGACTTTAAAAGTCAGCTATGATTATTTTTTACACTCGACAAATCATGATTAGTTGATTAATTGTTGCAACCCTAGTTCACCCTATGTACTTGAACAGGTAAAATAAGTTGACATGTTACTGTGCCGTACCGATCCAATGTTGGACAAAGTAAAAGTCCCTCCGATCAGGTCAGACGTCCCCAGCTGTCCGGCTGCTCCCAAACTCTGCAGCCTGTTGAGCTCCTGAGCGATCTCCAACACACTCAACACCTGCACATTCTTCACATTAGGCACCAGCAAACCCTGAGCCGTGTCCATGGCCAGTCCAATGTTGTGAGATGCCTACACACAGAGAGCATAAGTCAGATGTAGTGTTGTCATGATAATAAAATTTCAAACTCTGAAGACATGATAATGGGGAATGTAGGCTTAACTTATGCATGATAACACTAAAGCATGATGGGGGGTGTAGGTCTACCTCACACACGATAAAACTAAAGCATGATGTTAGCTGTAGGCCTACCTTACATGCGGTAACACTAAAGCATGATTGGAAGTTGTAGGCCTACCTTATAAGTGATGTTCTGACAGGCTTCGTCCAGGGAGGCGTTGAGGATCGGGAAGTGCAGCAGACCCAGAGAGGCGGCCTGGAGCAGAGAGAACTGTTAACCCAGCAGACATTTTACCTGTCCAGCCAAAGCCATACATTATAACAAAACTTGTGTGACGTCACCCATAGCATGAAGCCCGTCAAAGCTAGCCGGTATAGCAGCTCATATGAAGACAAATTCCCTATTCCCCGAAGTTCCCTATTTCAAATTCCGAGCACATGTATCATATCAACCAAATAATGAATCAGGAATGAGTTTGTTGAAGGTAACGCCCCTTCCTGCCCGCACCAATGGTTGGCAGGTGGTGGGGGCTTAGCAACGAAGCACAATAGCTGTCAATCAAACCTGCTGCTAATGAGCAGCAGCAAACTCAGTGGAAAGAATGAGCTTCATTTGTCTGTTATTAAGTTCAGATCCTGATTTAGAGACAAAATAGCTAAACAAAAATCCCCAAAAGCATCATCACTAAACTCAGGTAAACTCCCAGGTAAAAGAAGTTATGTACTTTGTTCTAAATGACTTTGGAGAAAAGATGTCCACATTTGTCCACATTTGAGAGACCCATGACACAAATTAGTGGCTGTGGTTGTCTCAATTTAGGACTGTGGTTTGATGCCCGATTGCAGATCCTTCTGCATTCAAACAGGATGTAAGAGGGAGTGGCTGCTGAGACCACAGACCTCCCACAGCCCCAGTCTAACCTTTGCTTGTTGTGGCCCTGCGGCTCTGTGGCTGACTGTACCTTGATGAAGAAGGGCATGTAGCTCAGCCGGACTCCCTGGGATGCAGTGAGGGCCTGGAGGTCTTTGCGAAGCGTGACCAAACGGCTCAGGTCCACCTCGTCACAGTAGCCAAAATGAGGGATCTTCAGTGCAGCCGTCATCGTCTTCACCATCGCTTTGTGGAAACCTGCATTTAAAACATAAGTGGTTTTACATTTGCCATGAACAAATAATATACAAGTTAGACATTTATGGAATACTGTATAACATGAATAACTGGTTTTATGAAAATAATCACAGAATAAAATAAAATAAAACGGTGAACGAGAGGGTCGCGTCCCTGCGCCTTCGGGTCAGGGACAGGTCTCTCACTGTTGTGTCGGCCTACAAGCCAAACAGCAGTGCAGAGTGCCCGGCCTTCTTGGAGTCCCTGGAAGGGGTACTAGACAGTGCACCAACCGGGGACTCCGTTGTTCTCCTGGGGGACTTCAACGCCCATGTGGGTAACGACAGTGACACTTGGAGGGGCGTGATTGGGAGGAACGGCCTCCCCGATCTGAACCCGAGCGGTGTTTTGTTATTGGACTTCTGTGCTAGTCACAGCTTGTCCATAACAAACACCATGTTCGAGCACAAGGGTGTCCATCGGTGCACGTGGCACCAGGACACTCTAGGTCGGAGGTCGATGATCGACTTTGTTGTCGTGTCATCTGACCTCCGACCGCGTGTCTTGGACACTCGGGTGAAGAGAGGGGCTGAGCTGTCAACTGATCACCACCTGGTGGTGAGATGGATCCGCTGGCGGAGGAGGAAGCAGGACAGACCTGGCAGGCCCAAGCACATTGTGAGGGTCTGCTGGGAACGTCTGGCGGAGCCCTCTGTCAGGGGGGTCTTCAACTCCCACCTCCGGGAGAGCTTCTCCCTGATCCCGGGGGAGGTTGGAGACATGGACTCCGAGTGGGCCATGTTCTCCACCTCTATTGTCGATGCGGCTGCTCGTAGCTGTGGTCGTAAGGTCTGTGGTGCTTGTCGTGGCGGCAATCCCCGAACCCGGTGGTGGACACCGGAAGTAAGGGATGCCGTCAAGCTGAAGAAGGAGTCCTATCGAGCCTTGTTGGCTCGTGGGACTGCTGAGGCAGCTGATGAGTACCGGTCAAGCGTGCCGCGGCTCGGGCAGTCACAGAGGCAAAAACTCGGGGTTGGGAGGAGTTCGGGGAGGCCATGGAGGAGGACTATCGGACGGCCTCAAAGAGATTCTGGCAAACCGTCCGACGCCTCAGGAGGGGGAAGCAGTGCTTCACCAACACTGTTTACAGTGCGGGTGGAGAGCTGCTGACCTCGACTGGGGATGTTGTCGGGCGGTGGAAGGAATACTTTGAGGATCTCCTCAATCCCACTGTCACGAGGAGGAAGCAGAAACTGGGGACCCAGAGGCGGACTCGTCCATCACCCTGGCTGAAGTCACTGAGGTGGTTGGCAAGCTCCTCGGTGGCAAGGCTCCGGGGGTGGACGAGATCCGTCCTGAGTACCTCAAGTCTCTGGATGTTGTGGGGCTGTCTTGGCTGACACGTCTCTGCAACATCGCGTGGCGGTCGGGGACAGTACCTGTGGAATGGCAGACCGGGGTGGTGGTCCCTCTGTATAAGAAGGGGGACCGGAGGGTGTGTTCCAATTACAGGGGAATCACACTCCTCAGCCTTCCCGGTAAGGTCTATTCCAGGGTACTGGAGAGGAGAATCCGACCGATAGTCGAACCTCGGATTCAGGAGGAGCAGTGTGGTTTTCGTCCTGGTCGTGGAACACTGGACCAGCTCTATACTCTCCATCGGGTCCTCGAGGGCTCATGGGAGTATGCCCAACCAGTCCACATGTGTTTTGTGGATCTGGAGAAGGCATTCGACCGTGTCCCTCGTGGTGTCCTTTGGGGGGTGCTCTGGGAGTATGGGGTCCGGGGCTCTTTGCTAAGGGCTGTCCGGTCCCTGTATGACCGGAGCAGGAGCTGTGTTCGCATTGCCGGCAGTAAGTCAGACCTGTTCCCGGTGCATGTTGGACTCCGCCAGGGCTGCCCTTTGTCACCGGTTCTGTTCATTATATTTATGGACAGAATTTCTAGGCGCAGCCAGGGGCCGGAGGGGGCCTGGTTTGGGAACCACAGGATTTCATGTCTGCTGTTTGCAGATGATGTTGTCCTGATGGCTTCTTCGAGCCAGGACCTGCAGCAGGCACTGGGGCGGTTTGCAGCCGAGTGTGAAGCGGCTGGGATGAGAATCAGCTCCTCCAAATTCGAGGCCATGGTTCTTGACCGGAAAAAGGTGGTTTGCTCTCTCCGGGTGGTGAGTCTCTGCCCCAAGTGGAGGAGTTCAAGTATCTCGGGCTCTTGTTCACGAGTGAGGGAAGGATGGAGCGGGAGATTGACAGGCGGATCGGTGCAGCGTCTGCAGTGATGCGGTCGCTGTATTGGTCCGTTGTGGTAAAGAAGGAGCTGAGCCGGAAGGCGAAGCTCTCGATTTACCGGTCAATCTACGTTCCTACCCTCACCTATGGTCATTAGCTCTGGGTAATGACCGAAAGGACAAGATCGCGGATACAAGCGGCTGAAATGGGCTTCCTCCGCAGAGTGGCCGGGCGCACCCTTAGGGATAGGGTGAGGAGCTCGGTCACACGGGAGGAGCTCGGAGTAGAGCCGCTGCTCCTACACGTTGAGAGGAACCAGTTGAGGTGGCTCGGGCATCTGCTCAGGATGCCTCCTGGACGCCTCCCTAGGGAGGTGTTCTGGGCATGTCCCACCGGGAGGAGGCCCCAGGGAAGACCCAGGACACGCTGGAGGGACTATGTCTCTCGGCTGGCCTGGGAACACCTTGGGGTCCCACCGGAGGAGCTGGAGGACGTGTCCGGGGTGAGGGAAGTCTGGGAGTCCCTGCTTAGACTGCTGCCCCCGTGACCCGGCCCCGGATAAGTGGAAGAAAATGGATGGATGGATATGTAGATCATTTGCCTGGCCAGTCCAGAATATGTTTTTTGCCTGAACAGCCAAGACCACACAAGCAAAAGGTTTCTGTATTTTTTTACACAGAGGGATACCAGTGGACAGACCATCAACCTGTCAATCAACAGTGACCAGACTCAGATCTTTGTAAAGTACAGTACTAAAGTGTGTATGGGTGCCAAGCAAGTGGATCATAACTTTAAATTTTGTTTACTGTAAAGTGCAATATTGCTATTAAACAACTTAATAGTAGGAACAAGTCCTCTTCATAGTGTAATTGTGTTTTGCATTAAATGGCTACGTGGCCTTTGAGCATCTGGGCATAACCTGTTCAATAGAGGGGCCGGTGAAAAGCAAAATTTTATAAGCACTTTAGCCACAAATGCAGGACAACCTAGGACTCTCAAACATGCATGTCATCAGTCTGACCTTTGAGCGGCTCTGTCATGTCCTTCCCACTGAACACAGGTTTGGGCATGGCTGGGGGAGGTTTGGTCACCATGGGGATCTGTGGTTTGGTTGCCATGGCAGCAGGAGCAGGAGGTGGGGGCTGGATCTCCTGGACCGGTGCTGGAGGTAAAATGGCTCCCGTTTGTTTGGCCAGGAAGTTCAGGATGTCTTCTTTTAGGATACGGCCATCTTTGCCTGTCCCCACCACCTCACTCAGCTTTATCTAGAATACAACAAGAGCTATTATTTGGGTTATGTCTTTTTTTGTAAAAACTACTAACCCTGTAGTTTAGACCTCTACGAACATGTTCTGAAATGCCCTTGTGTGTTAGATGCCCTCCCTCTTTCTCCATGGGGTCTTATGCTGTGTAAATGCTGATAAACCTGTAGTAAAGAGCTCTACAAACACAACTAAAATGCATGGAATTCTTGTATTAGTTAAGCAGTTCAGATTTCTGTCTTCTCTCAAATTTTACATACGTGCTAATTATTTCCCAGTTTACTTCGGTAGGACTTGCTGGAAATATTTATCATAGTTAATGCCAGTCAAATAACTTTATAAATAAAAGTTGGGAAAAGTAAAAATAGGTAGAGCTGACTTCTAAAAAGCAATCGCTAATCTCTAATGTCATCTATACATAAAATTTCATCTCAAATGCAAAGGTAATTTAAGAGCAAGGAACATATTTTCCAGACAGTTTAACACATCACAGTCGGGGTGGCCTAGTTGATGCGAGTGTGGTGCTTACATTGTTCTCCATGGCCAGGCGCCTCACAGCGGGGGTGGCCTGGGTCTTGTGTCCCTTGATTTCCTGATGGGTGTGCTCCTCTCGGGCCATGGCTGGAGTCTCCACCACATCCTCCTCTTGGATCACCTCTGGACAAGCACAGCACACTCACAGTTGGCATGGGTGAAGATTTTACCCAGGATTTTATGATGCATTGTGATATTCAATGCAGAAAATCTATGTGGTGTACTTAGAGGAGGTATTTTACTTCTATGGGGTATTAACTACAAAGACATAACGTATTTAGATCACCACATCACCCGTCATTTACCGTCAGTTTCCCCTGCTCTCCACACTTAGTCACTCCCGCTTTAGAGTGCTATGACAACACAATCAGTGCGCATCCCACTAATAAAACTACTGTAGATCGCATCAGCTTTGTCAAGTTACTGTGTAGAGTTTTGTATCACGTTTTTGTATATTTATGGAGAGTTGCCGTGTGGGAGTGAGGGTGACGTAGGCTTGTGGGCTGAACATTGCACAGAATCTTGCAGCTAACTGTAAGGAAGGTTCGAATAGGACCCAGGAGACCTGGGATGACATGTAAAACCTCTTCAGGCATGTTTTTGATGAGAGAACAACATTATAACACAGGAGCATTAAAACATGGTAGAAAGCTAAGACAAATTTGATTTTGCATAATACCCCCATTTTAACCCATCAAACAATTTTATTGGCCATCATATTATAGAATTTACTGCTTGTAGCGTGAACAGAGCAATGTATTTGTTTGTCTAATCTAAGAAACAAAGTCACTATTTCTCTTCTACGCCCACATAAGTCCTGACCTGATCCAGACTCGGTCTCGATGTCCACCAGTGGTGTGCCAACCAGAGCCGTGGCGTCCACCTCATAGTACAGTTTCCTGATGACACCATCGTACCGGCTTGTGATGGTCACCGATGCTTTGTCACTCTGCACCTCACAGATACTGTCGAACTGAGACACTTTGTCCCCCTCCTTCACGTACCTGACACAACACAGTTATACACAAGTTACACCAGAGTTACACACAAATTACTGAACAAAAAGATTGCCACTTACAGCTTCTTTCAGAATAATACTGTTTAGGAAGATGAAAAAAATCAGCTTATTGGACATAATCAGATTTGAAACATACCATTCTTTCACAGTGACCTCCGTGATTCCTTCTCCGATGTCAGACAGTTTGAACTGTACAACGGGTCCATGGTTCACTAAAAAAACAAAAGGTATGGTATAGCTGGGATTTGGATAACAAATTGCTGAATACATAGTTGCTTTCCGAGTTAAATTACTTTCACACAATATGTTAAGATATATACAAATGTATTGTGGAATGTATTGTGGAAACACATTAACTAAAATAACTTTTTAATAAAGCATTTCTAAAATTCTAATAAAGGACTTTTAACATTTATAATTAGAGTGCCTTGAATGTTTTTGTAAAGCCCTGGATGGAACTTTGCTATGGTAAAGAGACTTACTATGGTATTTTGGCACTATCATTAGTCTTCATTTGATATTCATTGGGTTGTTGCTGCAAAGCAGTCACAGCCACAGTAGTGAAAATGTACTGGGCAGTGGGGGAGAAGTGACATGTGTCAAATCAATACATCAATAATGAATCCAATCAATATCAAGCAACAAAGAAAGACAAGAACATGAGTGGACATTACTTGAGTGGATTACTACTCACCAATGGCCGTGTGGAACGTCCTCCAGCTGACCCTGCGCAGGCTCCGCTCACTTGTGAAGGCTAAAGACTGGACACTGGGCTCTGACCTGAAGGTATGAGTTCGGAAACAGCGGCGGCGGTACTGCTGACTCAGCTGAACACAAACACAATGGGCTGTGAGAAGTTTCATTTAAAACAAATAAACATCTGTCTATGAGAACGCTGTATCAAGGGAGCAGATTTTAAAATATTTGAGATATATGATGTTTTTAAATCTAGATCAGCCAGTGACTGATAAGGTCTGCTGATATTTTGAGGCCAATATATAGGGCTGATTTGGATCACTTCCTCCAAATTATATAATAGGTGACAACTATAAACTTAATTATGATACTGCAGGGCACGAGTTTCGATGTCACTCATTGTACATTTACTCTTGTTGTAAAAGTTTTGCCATCTCTGTGTTGGGAAAAATGGAATTTTAAGGCAAACTTGTTTACTTGACAATAATCTGTATTGTAAACTAGGCCCTTAATATTGACAGGCCTTTTGGCTACATGAAATTTTAACCCATGCATTCATCAGAGCTCTACCTAAACGGGTCAGTGGCCTTGTTCACATGCATAACAACCTCTTTTTATAATCTGAAATCTGGACCTTTAAGATGGCATGAATGACAAATAAACTGCTAAATATGATGTGAGTAATCAGATTGACCATGATCAGAGAGAATTTTGATAATTTTGCTGCTTACATGTCATTTTAATTATCTTATAACTACAAAAATCTGACATTAATCACATTTTGAGCGTGCATGTAATCGCAGCCAGGGTCACTGTCGGGGTGAGTAGCCTATAAGAATAAACTGAGCACATTTCATTCATCGGCTGTAAAACCTGACAGGTGAGGTGATGCAAGGTGGAAAAGGACAAAATAAGACTCATCGACAACTACAGCTCTAGTGATTCAGGTGAATGACAGCGGACATGGGCTGATCATAACGATAACCAGTTGGTATATGTTTGATTAAATACGGTTCTCTGATTGTCACACCATGTCTTCCTGTGTGTTTTGGTTTATGCCTCTTGATGCTAACATTAGCATTCACTGTATCACATGGAGGTTGCATCTCGTTCTGACAGAATTAAAAGCCGATACAGTTTCTGCTAACGGTGGACACTGCAGCGGCTCACACACAGGCTCGATGAAAGCGTGCATCATGAATCAGGTTGAGTTTATTTCTCACCAGTCGCCTGAAAACAGTGAAGGAGCCCCTTGTCACCGCCGCCATCTTTGATCCCTGTCCCGGCCGCTGTGACGTCACTCCGCACGCCCCTCTCAGCAGCCAATCAGAGCGCGCCCGGTTTCACTGGACAAACGGGTGAACAATGGTACACAGCGGTCAAACGAGAGATTACATGAACATGATTAGATTTAACAAATTTTACTGAAGTTATTTATTTTTATTATTTCGCCTTTGCACAAGAAGAAATGTATTATTTATAGGAAAATGTGTTTTGTCCATTGACTGTAGAGTACTGCTTAAAAATATATATTATTTTAGTAAAAGCGGAAGTTCAATCAGTCAACTGGACAAAACGTTGTAGGAGTGAAGATGAAGCTTGGATGAGCAGCGAAACGTCTTCACTCCTACAACGTTTTGTCCAGTTCACAGATTTAACTTTGGCTTTTACTATGGATCAGACCTGAACGGATGACATCAATGCACTTTTTACGTAAAAAAGAAAAGAAAAGAAAAAGATTTAGGGACTTGAAATAATGTAAAAGAAAAAAGGCTGATTCAACCCAGAATGGTTGATTTGATTGAAAATTTCTTTCTTTCTTATCTTATTTCACCTGCCTTAATGTTATTTAATCAGGTGGTTGACAAAATAAAATAAATACAGAAAATTCAAACGCCTCTGGACAGGTAGCTGCAGATCATGCTAGCAAGTCCGGGATTTTTTTAGTTTGTGCCAAAATGACTGCAATGCTGCAGAATCCTGTGTGTAATACCATAAAATAATATTGGAAAAATGAGTAACTACAGTGCTGTGGGCCAACAAGGCTCGATAGTGCTCATTCACCCTGACGACCTCCCTTAGTTGCGGTGTCCACCACCAGGTTTGGGGGTAACCACTGAGACAAGCACCACAGCTATGATCGGCTGCATCGACTCGGAATGTCCCCAGCCTCCCCTGGGATCAGGGAGAAGCTCTCCTGGAGGTGCGAGTTGAACCCCCCCTCCCCCGACAGAGGGCTCTGCCAGACGTTCCCAACAGACATTCACAGTACGCTTAGTCCTGCCAGGTCTGTCTAGCTTCCTCCGCCAGCGGATCCAACTCACCACCAGGTGGTAATCGGTTGACAGCTCTCTTCACTCGAGTGTCCATGAACAGCACTTGGGTTCAGATCAGGGAGGTCCTGATCATGCCCCTTCAAGTGTCACTGTTGTTGCCCACGTGGGAGTTGAAGTCCCCCAGTTGAACAATGTAGTCCCCAGTCGGTGCACTGTCTAGCACCCCTCCCAGGGACTCCAAGAAGGCCGTATACTCTGCATTGCTGTTTGGCCCGTAGGCTGACACAACAGTGAGAGACTAGTCCCCGACCCAAAGGTGCAGGGACATGACCCTCTCATTCATTGGGGTGAACTCTAACACGAGGCAGCTGAGCTATGGGGCAATAAGCAAGCCCACACTAGCTTGCCGCCTCTCCCCATGGGCAACGCTAGAGGAAGGGAGAGTCCAGCCCCTCTCAAAGAGTTGAGTTCCAGAGCCCAAGCTGTGCGTGGAGGTGAGGCTGACTATATCTAGCCAGTAACGCTCAACCTCCCGCACAAACTCAGGCTCCTTTTCCCCCAGTGGAGTGTCCCTAGAGCCAGTTTCCATGTTCGGAAATCCAGTTGTTGAGGCCCCCGCCTTTGACCGTCACCCAGATCTCCATGCACCAGCCTTTCATGGACACTCTCGCAGGTGATGGGTCCACGGGAGGATGACCCCAAGTCGCTCCTTCTGCTTAGCCTGGCCAGGCCCCGTGGGGAAAGGCCTGGCCACCAGGTGCTCGATGGCAAGCACCCACCTCAGGCCTAGCTCCAGGGTGGGGCCCCAGTAACACCAGTCCGTTAAGTAGCTAGCCTTGATTTGGTGCTCATCATGAAAGGCTTCTGAACCGCTTTTACTCTGACCCATCCCCCAGCACCTGTTTGCCATGGGTGACCCTACCAGGGGCATTAATCCCCTGACAACATAGCTCCCGGGATCATTTGGGTGCTCAAACCCACGTTTGGAAATCTGAGCATGTGTATAAGAGCAACCAATGAGCCAATCACGAGTGAGAGTGTTGAAGGTAAGGGCCCTTCCCGCCTGCGCTGCTGGTTTTCCAGGGGGCGGTTAGCAATTGAACCTGTTGCAAACGCTAGACATTTTTTCATTAGAATATTAATTGGAGCCAGAGCTGATGGAGCACCCATGCTTATTCACTGTTTGGAGCTCGGTGGCTCTCGGGCTAGATATGTCCATTTATATATAATGTCTTTGGGTCGGAAGGGCTGATGGTGCAGATTGGCAGCCTCACTTTTTTTCAGCTGCAGCTACAATAGTAGCATATCATAAAGTGTGGAGTGAATGAATAATCCACTAATGGATAAAGTACTCTGGGTGTCTTGAAATGAGCTATATAAATTCAATGTATTATATGATATTATTAAATCCTCATGTCTGGACTCCTTATCTATAAAATGTAAGATGTATTTAATATGTCTGCTTTTGCCAGTGTGTAGGTGTGTGTGACAGAAGGTGCGGTGTTATTAGAAGTGGAAGACGAGCTCTCCCTGCAGAGCCAAGTACTCCGTGGATGGTCTGATTTACCCCGCTGTGGTGCTATGGGTGAGAAAGCAGCTCTGCAGGGTGTGCTTCGACCAGTACAACAATGAAGATTAACTGGAGCTGAGCAGCCTGCTGAGCCCTGAAGAGCTGAATGGGCCCACAGGCTCCAGGAGGGTTAGAGACACCTCAGAAACACCTCCGTCAGCTCATTCGTGCCATCATCACTCAGCTCCAACAATGTCTTCAACTTCCAGCTCTTTCAATTTCAATTTGATTTCTTCCCCCATTACAGCACTGAAACAGCCTTTCTGAAAGTCACCGACAACACGGCATTTTCCTGGTTCTCACCATTGGAATCCAGTTTAATGGTGATGGGTGGGTCCCACAGTTTTAGCTCTCTCTGACCCGTCGCAGCACACCCTGCATTTACAACAAAGACTGCGTATTGAAATGCAACATATTTGCATTGACTGTTGTTTTAAATCTCTTTGAAAAAGATCTTGAAAGTATTTAACAGGTAACAACACAGGCTAATTCAAATGTTTAAATGCATTATTGCTCAGTTGCTGATCCTAAGACGAATAATTATTTAAAATGAACTGGGACTCTGTCTTTTCCTTAGCATCCCTTCTCATGTGTTCTCTCTTCCTCACTCACTCCTGCTCTGCCCATCCCTGCTCCTCTGTGTTATGCAGAAGTGGACAAAAGCAGACACAAATAAAACAGCTCACACAGAGATCAGGGAGAGAAGGAGAGTAATGACTGCAGAGACAAATACTCTGCATATTAAGCTACAAATGCTGTGTTTTATTACAATTCGACTTTTGACAAACTGAAAATAAGCGTAATGAGGAAATGCATTTAGATTAACAAATACATGTACTGCATTTATGCAAACCCAGTTCGCCCACTATGAGATGTTAAGTGTTTGTTACTCATCACTACAGGTGAGCTGTGTACTAGAGAAATGGAGCAGGAGTTTTGCAGTGGGTGTGGAGGCTATTTATCACATTGTGGGGAGTAAATGCTGTACACACTCACATTATGCTAAAAACATGGAAACATCTATGTGATTGTGTGTAACTTGGGTGCCTGTACTGTGTGCAGGACCCAGCCTTCATGCCCCCTTCTCCTCTCTTCTGGGCATTTGGAGGGAGAGAGCCGAGCACTGGTCTGGACCAAACCTCCCACATGGTGATGCTGTGGTACATGTGCGGCTTCCACACAGGCTCCTACTTGGTCAGTGCTACACACTACATCACATCACATTATTGTACATAAGGCACAAGGCCAGTGTGTTGTCTCCGTGTGTTCTCTTCTACAGGCCCAGCAGCAGCTCAAGCCGTCCTCCAGGAACTGAGCAGAGACTGGACCTGGGACTGGAAACTTTGTATTGTTCTGTTCCTGGACAAAGATGTATATATTGTTTACCTACAAAGATGTGTTTTTGTTACATTCTTTTATTTCATTTGAAATCTCATTTACTTTAAGTTAAGAGATAAATTAAAAACAACTGAAGTACTATACAAGATTTTGAGAATTGTTCTGTTGATTGAATCTTGTTTGACATTTTTTAACTGGTTCTGTACAGAGTGTTCAAAAATTAAATAAACACATTTTACAGGTGTGTAAAGTCTTATATTGGTGTGATTTCCAGTCTGATCAGTGCTGAGTGGGTGGTCCACTGGTGTTAATGCACAAATCTCTAGAGTCCAGTGTACACCGACTACACTGTTGGAGCCAGGACTCAAACTTCCAAAGCAGACGCTGCATAACCACTGAACCACCAGCTGTAGAGGGTTAACCTCTGAGTGGTCTACATACATTCACTTTGGCATTGCAATCTTGTGTATATGTACTGGAGGGAAATAAAATAGTTTTATCATTGCAGTTGCATGTGACAATACTCTGAAATACGTTTTTGACTACTCCTCGCACTCTTAAAGGGCCCATCTGATCCATGTTATAATGTTGTTCACATACATACTCAGTCGTGTTTTGTTTCATCCACATGTGTTTAATACACATCCTTCATATTCACCAAAGGTCTGTGTGACTCGTTGAGGGATTTACGGTTCTTGAAAGGTTTGCCGTCAGCTGATCTCCATAGAAACATTAAAAAAAGCTCAAAAAAGTCAATTTAGCATAATAACCTCTCTTTAATCCTTAGAAGTATTAATGTGAAAAAGTTGGCCTTTGTCCCTTTTAACAGTATTATGATTTGGTTTTTGCACATGTCTGTTCATTTTCAATAACTTCAATACTAAACTAAACAGAACTATCCCGGGTTTGTTTTGTTTAGTTGTAATCAGTTAAATCACCACACATTTGTTAGTTAAATATATTTTATTTAGTTAAATGTGTTTCTTCAGTTCAATCCAATAATCCCCTTACCTGCATCTCCACATGGTCCAGACAAAGAGAGGGCGTGCCCTATGTTGGCCATTTTATAGGCTTGAGTGGGGTCGTGGGCCGGACCATGTGGAGGGGAAAAACTGGTTTAAGTTTATTTCTTTGTGTTAATGTCTTGTGTATTTTCGTTTCATGAACTAAGTGGTTAATGTTTATTTAGTTAAACACTGTTAGTAAAGGGACTTGGGCCCGAGAGATGCTTTTATGGAACATAGTGCTTATGTTACTCCCACCGCCCCCTGGACCAGAGATGGAGTATACCGGGGGCGGAGCTTCCGGTACAGGAAAGTATTTTAGTCTGAGTAATTAGACAGATGAAAAACACCAGTGTAGCCAGGGTACTCGTGGCTTTTGTCTCAGTTGTTTAAGTTTGGTTGCTTAGTTTTCGTTGAGCACCGTTAATTTTTGTAAATATGGGTTATTTTTTGTGTTCACGGTGTACCACTACACGGGAATAAATTGTGTCTAATGGGACTTCTTTTGAGTCTGCCTCCTATTTTGATCACTCGGGCCAGCTTCCCCACAATTAAGTACTTTAATGCTTGCATCCCACATAGAAGAAGCACAGAGATGTGGATTTTGAGACATTTTTACTGTACACGATGTGAGCAGAGGAGCAGATATGAACAACACAAGCCCAGAACATGCAGAAGACTGGAGACATGCAACCACGTCCTCCCAACCCCAAAAAATATACCCCACTCTAACACAAAAGTGTAAGTCCAATATATCATGTTTGTACAGTAAAACTCAAATGTACACATAAGTCATTCCAGTGTCCAGTGCATTCGGAAAAAACTATACATCCAAAACTTTAATATGGAAGTCTGTACAACATATTTATCTCATGTTGTCTCTACTCTTGTGTATAAACGACTCTTCAGACCTAACATTTTGCATATTTTCAGCTCCTCTGGTGGGAGCGCTCCATAAAGTGTTAGTGAGTGATCAGCATTACATTGTGAACAGTTTTGAGTTGGCAGAAGCAGACAGGAGCAGACAGGAGTACAGCTGTGAAGGATAAATCATGTAAGAAAAATCTTGATTATAGATATACAAAATAAACCATTAGAAATTAAGGGCTAAAAAGATAACTGTACAAATTTGAGAAGCAATGACTGCAAAATATGAAGTGAATGATACGTTACTGAGAAATCCAGAATCTAAAATAACCAAATACTTGGTATTACTTAATTATTATTACATTATAAATATTTATTTTAAAGGAACTGTATGTAGGACAGGTCATGTTAAACCTCAGAACCTCTAGAATTCACTATCTGAGCTGCAGAGGCTGCACTAGCATTAATTAATGATTAGCTGCAGGTGCAATGGCTTAGGTAGTGATGATTCAGGACAGAGAGGGTCTTTTAAGTTTAAAACAGATGGAGTTCAGTTTTGAAACTGGCAACCCAAATGAGAGACTCGTGTGAGGCTCATTCTGCTTCTTCTGATCGGATAATCAACTTCAGAATCAAAGAGGCAAATTATAACATAAACAACTTGGCCATCATGTCCAATGTTTTTGTAATTAAGAATAAATCAGTGTCACAGTTGTTATCAGTAAAACCTGTATTTGATTCAAACATGTTTACTTTGTATCTGGGGACACAGGTCATGATTTGAAATTTAAAATCAAAACTACAGTTCGTTTAATGTATAAAATATATTTCTCACAATGACAATTATTTGTTCCTGTCTGCTTCTTCAAACTAACAACAAATAGAAAATAGTTCAATTATTGTACGTTAACTTGTAAAATGTGTTTTTTATGTTCAAAAGACTGGTCATAGTAAGTCATTACTTTACTGAAAATTATACCTTAGAATGCAATATTTTGTTGCAATACAAACTTATGCTTTATGGATGTTCTAGTAATAATGTGTTCAAAACTAAATCAATTTCATTTGGCTGTGAAACTTTTTGTCTTAAAAATGGACAATGCAGCTGCTAAAGTTCAAGTTTGGAGTGTTGTGCCTTTCGGACATTCATAATGCCAAATCTAGATTTCATTTGTGTCCAGTCTCTTTTCTATACTTTCACCTGTCTCTTGTGGAAGCCCCTGTACAAAAGAGGTAGAGTGTGTGGTTAGTTTAAATTTGGGAATTTTTTTAAAGGACTTTGGAAATTTGGGCAGTTCTAACATTTTATACTAATAGAATAATCTAAAACCAACTTATGTACAGTGCAGCAGAGTGCTATTAGTGTAAACAACACAACTGTACTAGATGTCCACAAACACACCACAACACCAGGATAATAAAGTCTAATGAGAGAGTAGAAAGGCTTAAAAAAAGACAAGATTCTGAGTCTTTGAGCTCCTCTGTAGATCAGAGCGCCCCCTGGTGATCAGTGCCAGTGCACGCTCCAACTGAAGGAAGAGAAGAGTCCAGGGGTGCACAATGTCCAATAGGTACAATCGTTTTGCCTGGACAAGGAGGTCCAGTGTGTCCAGGAGGGAGGCCACATTATTAGGTACACCCTCTTTTCCACAGAACAAGTAGAGCAGTCAGACATAATACGGCCCAGATAGTGTAGCGTTTCAGAGGCATTAATTAAAATAAGATTAGTTAAGTTTCATATTTCATACTAAATCTAGTCTTACATTAGCTTCCATCACATTGGAGCAAAAATGACCAAAGAGGGTAATAATAATTAAAACAGTGAGCAATGATAAAAGGCCCTCACAACCTTTGTGAGGGGCACACTTCAGTTATAACAATAACAATAATGATGATAATATTTTTTCCTTCAATTTTTTTTACGCTCAAACGATAAAAGATAAAAAGATGTGACTTGATGTCACATTGTTCCCCATTATGAAAAGCCTCTCCGTAAATTCTCTTACAATAGTTTGTCTTTTATTCATTTTTTAAAAGAAAATTTGAAAGGGACTCTAGAGAGCCATTTTAAAAGATAAAGCCCCAATTTGTGTATCTTTATGTCCAGCTCACAAATCTGCATGTGCAGATCCATTCAAATCTGACAATGTTTGTGAAAGATAGAATTTTTTAAAATTTTCCCCAAAATTGACATTTTGAAAAATGATCACGACCGCACTTAGCGTTCTATTTGAAATGTAATTGGTAATCTTTAATTGCACATGGATTTAATGTCTTTTGGTCAAGTTTGAAGTGAAGATGAAAACTGTTAGAGGAAATGTCAAGAGTGATTTTGATTTTGTCCCGGATTTGATGCAATACGGCCGACATCTTGTAGGGTTTAGGGCAGGGCCATAATATAATTTTTTACATGTCTTGACATGGCCTATTATTTGATGCTAAGTTTCATTTGTGCACATTGAAAATTTTCCAGGCCGCGCTCCCATTGGGGTCTTCCCTCAAAATTAGAGCTCACTAAACTCTTAATTTTTGATATCACTTAATTGTCTATATTACTACATCCATTATTGTTTACTGTTTGATTTTCAAAATTGTACAAATACAATAGGGCTCATTGACCTGCCCTCCTGCTACATCTGTGCTTGGGCCCTAATAATAATGCACTGGATTTATATAGTGCCTTTCAAGAGAAACACTTTACAGTGCATTATTCATTCACTTCACAGTCAGTGGTGGTAAGATATTGTAGCCACAACTGGCCTGGGGCAGACTGAGGCAAACTCACTGAAGCAAGGCTGCCAATCTGCACCATCGGCACAATCGGCCCCCATCAACACTCATACACCACATTCAATGTGGGTGAAGTGTCTTGCCTAAGGCCTGTGGCACATGACATTTGCAACGGTCTCCCATCCAAGTACTAAGTGCAGCCTTGCTTGACATCTGAGATCTGATGACAAGCCATGATATACAAATGTTAGGAAGGTTTTGGGTTCGATCCCAAGGTTGCCTTGGCCTTTCTGTGTGGAGTGTGCATGTTCTCATTGTATATGTGTGGGCTTCCTCCGAGCACTGCGGTTTCCCTCATCGACCCAAAACATGCACTATAGATCAAATATTCCAACTTAGGTACCGCAGTCATGACCAAAACTAGCAATAAGATCAGAGATGAGTACATGAGCATTGTGCTGCAGTGCTCACTGGTCCTGGTTTAGTTCTGGTTTAGTCATAGTTTAGTACATTAGTTAAATCGTTGGTGTCAAAAGGTCTCCCACATCACAACAGATTTGACCAGGGGGAGCTATTAGTTGAGAGCAAGAGAAGGTGGTAGATTTATTGAAAATATTGTTGAGATATGCAAAATTGGTAATGTCAACTTTAGTGCTCATTTTAGTCTATTTAGGTTTTGTGCAATACTTTACCATTGACTTACTTTACTTTACCATTGACTCACGTTTTGGCATTGTCATAATATTGTCTGAATATGGTTATTGAGATGTCAGTACCTCCACCTGTAGCAGAAAAGGTGTACCTAATGTGAGCCTCACAGTTCACAGGTGCTGAGGATGTGACAGAGGAACAGTCCCATAGCAGTCTGGAAGAGCTTTCCATGATACATTAAAGGGCCTGCACCTGATTTTTTTTCCATGAATTTGAGTAAAATTTGTCACTAGTTATATTGTATAAGCAGCTCTTGAGGTCAAAATATGTCCACTGTGTAGTATCTGCATCTAATTAGAAAGCACTTTACTGTCCAATAATCAGGAATTGCATGCTAGCATCCTAGCTGCTGTTTGGCTTAACAGTGACAGCGAAACTCCAGTCTCTGAAAGTTATGAACAATTAAGATGCTCATGATGCATGAGGTATGTTTTAAACACAGTAAAAAATCAGGTACAGCACCTTTAAAGTTTTCATCTAGCCTGTATTCTATCATCCGTCTAACATTTGAACCTAAAACACAAAGATTTGGTGACTTATAAAATGGGGTCTTCTCTTGTATTAAACCAGCAGCTTCTTCTTAGCTATTTACATTTCTAATAATCATCCAAAAGTACATATTTAGCAAAGTTTGTTCTATACAACATGTGCTTCTCATCTTTGTGGCAGTGCAGTTTGCCATGCGGAGACATCCACAATTATGACAAAAGTGAGTAAACTGAAGCCTGGTGAAGTATTAACGATGGCATTCTCAAAAGTGACATTTCTTATATTTGGATGACTGTGTAAAAATCTATACTAGTGTTCCATAAGCGTCCTTGCCCATGATCCAGACCGGTACAGTACAAGCCAGTACAGAATGGGTCAGACCGGTACAGCGCAGCCCAGGCCAGTACATCGCGGCCCAACAGGTTTCTGTTGTAGCCAAATGCTACATGAGCTCCCTATAAGCCCTGGTGGGACCACTCCCCCTGCTGGAGGATAAGAGCATCACATCTACAGTAAACAGCCTGTTCTAAAGACTTTTACATGCACTGCACTGTGACAATGGAGCATGCATGTGTATGTACTCTGCTCTCACACAGACACAGCATGGCTCTGGGCCCATTTACACTATTTTAGGGATGGAACTACAGATTGCAATATCACAAGTGTCAGAATCACATTGTGGAAATTTCTGTAAAAAAATCAAGGTAACTACAAGCTATAATCTGCACTTATTCAGAAGGATTTCTGTTGACACTAGTTCTGAAGCAGTATATTTTCAAAACTCATAATTTATTCATTGTTGACATGATCTTCATTAGAGATGTTCACCCACTTACTGTTAGGTTAGTGGGTTGATTCCTGGAACCTGTGAGATTGATGTGACAAGACATGAATATGGGCTGGTCCCATAACCAGGGCTATGGTACATTAAATACAAATATATAATATATAATACTGTACATGTAAGGAGCCTCAGACTGAACTGTGCTGTACCAGGCACTGGTTTAAAGTGTGAGCAAAACAGAAGATGTTAGCATTAGCATAGCGCAGGCTGGGGGCTGTAGGCTTACTGTCTGCCCTCTTCTGTTTCTGAGCCCAAGCCATTACTGAGACTGCTTTGACTGGGAGGCGTGGCTGCAGGGGGCGTGGTCTGTGTGATGTGGGTGGGGTCTATGGCGGACTGGCTCCTCTGTGGTTGGACCAAGAAGTTTTTGGGGATGACGGATGCAGGCCTTATGCCGTCGGCTCTTAGTGGGGGCCTGATGGGGGCGGGGTTAAGGGTGGGGCTAGAGCAGATGATGTCACTGTTGGCGGTCTGAGGTTTGGGACCGTGAGGTGGAGAGGGAACACCTGGTTCTGATGTATCCTCGTCTGACGGCTGTGACGGTTCAGTGGGTGTGGCCTGTTGGAGGTTAGTGGTCGGGCTTGAGGTCTTGGGGGGGTCTACGGGGTCTGCAGACTCTGAGGGCGGGTCTTGCTGCATGCTACTTTGTCGGGACGTCCCAGAAGCGGAGATCTCACAGCTGTCAGTGCGGCGCCTGGAGCCTTCGTGCATCCGACTGGTGGCCACCACGGCCTTCATAGCTGCCTGCAACACACACACAATCACACAGACACACACACTTAGATGAACTACAATTCAGATCAGAATCTCTTATATTTACAGTCTTTTAGGACAGTCAACAGGTTTTACATTACCAACCATTCTAACTATTCTAAAGTTGTCCCTAAGGTGAACTGTCTTGACCAGGGACCCAACAACTAGAGCAGTTGAAGCCAAATAAGTTAAGGCGCCACCTCATTACACCTCAGTCGCACTGATAAGACGCTAGAGTTTTTTCAGCGTAAACGTGGCAAATATTAACAACAATCATTCCACTTTGTGAATGTCACTTAACCCTTTAAGGACTGAGCACATTATAGACCATTATAGCTCGCCTAGACTTTTTTTTTCTTTTTTTAGCCATAAAAATCATGTTAAACCAGCGAGCACTGTCAGCATCATAAGGTGGTGTACCAAATTGCTAAATTACTTGTTTTAATTTGATATTTATTTAATTTTAATGTATTATTTTGATATTTATTTAATTTTAATTTATTCATTTGATGTTTATTTAATTACATTTTTTATTTGATATTTAATTAAATTTCATGATATTTTAATTTATTTTTTGAGTAACAAATGGTTCAATCAGTTGTTCCAAAAATATGTATAGTTCAAATAAGGATAAAAAATAAAATTTTTAAAAATTATTTAATAATAATCGCGTGGGGGGGCAACTGTTTTCTTCTTCATAGGGGGGCATGATAGAAAATAATTGTATAATGTAGTGAATAAGAGTCAGAGTGGATAAGGGGCAGATATTATAAGCTTTTGCTTCTCTCTGTGCCCTTTCATTCACTTAACAAAATTGTACAAAAGCCGTAATACTGTATGCAGTTATGCGGATTGTTTTGTTTTAATGAATGAAATAAAATATTAAAATTAAAATTAAATTAAAATTAAATTAAATTAAATTAATTAAATTAAATTAAATTAAATTAGAAGCACTGAACTAGAGCAATGTTGAACCTAAAAGATTTAGAACATTTGCCAACATTCTTTTACTTATTAGAAAGATGTTTTAAATGAAAAAGAGGTGAGATTGTGCTGATCTCTTTCTCAATAAATGTGTTTATTGGCACTACTTTGCCTAAGACTGGTGAAAACAGGATTCTAACTTTAAAACGTGAAGCACATAAACGCTGGTACCAGGCTGTCATACAAGTGCTTCATGTATTTGGGAAAGACACTTATGCTCCTGTCTGATCTCCTCTCCCCTGCCTGTGCTGAAGTTGTTTTTTTTTTTTTTTTTTTAAGATGAGATGGCTTGAAAAGCACCCTGATTGGTCAGAGCTTCCATGAGAACAAGAGGAAAACGGAGATCTTAAAGAACAGTTTAGGATGACCTAAGGAGCTTCTGACCTGCACTATGTGACAGTCTAACAGTCTGTTTGTTTTCTATTAGTGCGTATGCTCAGTTATTTGACGCTGATACTCTGAGATGGGAGAGGAGCCAGCACTTCTGCTTTCAAATGACATTATCACAAGAATTCATCTTGCTGTGCAAGGATAGCCAATCTCAGCAAATAAGTTATAAGCAGACAAAACCATTTTCAAGCTTCCCACAGAAAGGGGGCATTGTTGACTTGTTGGAGCACATAAACATTCTACACATAGTGTACCTTGAGTTTACGGCGAGCGTTGAACTCCTGCAGCTTCCTTTGGGTGGTGTCCATGTGGGAGAAGCGGGCGGCCTTACCCAGCACCCATGGGTGCTGCAAGGCCTCGCGCACACTCAGGCGCTTGTGAGGGTCCAGCACAATCAGCTTACTCACCTGCGTGCACACACACATGCACACATGCCCACACACAGCAGAGTTATCATAGAGTTATGGAGACCTGGGTTTATTTTTGCACAACAGATATATGCCCCAGGTATAGATATACACTATTAAACTACTACTAAATGCCTCCAAACAAAGACTCTATTGCCCACACTTGTCTTGTCTATTGACAGTCTGCTGTGGTGGGGTGGTCATGTAGGAGAGCTGTCTCATTTTTCAAGGATTGCCAGAAGGTTTCTGTGCATACCTGCAACTAGCATTCCCTCAGAAGGAGTCTCACTCCTCATCGAACAAGACTTAACCCTGAAAAAGTAAACATGCTGACCTTTTGCACTTTAATCTACCATGAAGGACTAAATGAGCTGAAGTTCCAAATACAGTTGTACTTAACGTTCATATCCTTCATGTTTGTTATTATAGTCAGGAGTTATAGAATTGACACATTTATTTACACAACAATGCCATTTGGACTCATTTGTCTACAGATACATTCTCAATTCATTGTTAATTTCACTGCTCAGACACCTGCAAGTTGTATGGCAATTGATGCAAGTTGTATGGCAATTGATGTTTGAGTGACTTAGAATTTAGGATCCTTCATGTAAAAGCATCAGGAGAACTGACCAGATCTTTGGCGTTGAGGGATACCTCGTCCCACCAGGGTGACACAAACTCGTAGTCACAGTTGAGGATGCGGCTATACATGTACTGGTCCCCCCGAGGGTCAAAGAAGGGCTCAAAGCCACACAGGCTGTAAGCACAAAGCAGCGCACTGTTACTAGTCTCATCAAACCATTACAGCAACATTTATACCAGTAGTAATGTTTACACCGTTACTGGTCTCATTAGAACACTATGGGAACATTTAAGTTTACATTTCACACACATCTGCCGTACTTTTGTTTAATTTCATTTGTACACAATATTTAAGTAATCCTGACATTTCTGACTGCAGCAGTGGACAAGGAATCAGGGGAAGAAAATGGATTTTAAAAAGCTGGTCCAAAATGTTTTCATGGAGGGCCACATACTGGTGGCCAATAAATCATGTGGAGGGCCACAGACTGGTGCTCAATACTGTGAATCTTTAAAAAAAAAAAAAAAGTTTTAAAGTACCACCACAGCTTAACAGATCTGTCTCACATCAAAATGCTTAGTTATTTAAGTGACAATGGTAGACTATATAAACATAGCAGTAAAAACTACTTCCCATGATAATGTGGACCAATTCACCAGAAAGCCTGAGGACCAAAAAAGTTGACCTGAGGGCCACACGTTTGGTCCCTAACTCTAGATCTAGTCTTGGTACTGGGTTGTATGAATAGTGGTGCATGGTACTGCTACTGTACTTTATCTTGAAGAGAGTATATCTACGATTTGAAACACATTACTTACTTATTTTGGTCCTCTGATTTAAACATGTTTTGAACTTGTTCAGATCAAATAATTTGGGGAATCACTGACTGTTATAAAAGTAGTTTTAGGTTTACATTTTGTATTTTGGTTCTCAAACCGTTTATCCAATCAGAAGGCAGAATGAGCTTGGGTTGTCAGATCCTACAACTAAAACCAGGTAATAAACCCAAAAGGTTATTTGGTGTTTTTAAACAAGTGGAAGTGTAACAGCTGTTACATATAATTCACACAAAGCATAAATGTTAAGTCTGATATGTACATTATTTACATGTATTTAATACCCCTAATCCTATCCAAGAAATCTTTTATCCAAGAGAATCACAAAACTTCTACATATTTTACCTCCAAATCTACAGTTACATAAATCATCTTTGGAGGCTTTCACATTTTTGTCATCATGACTACACTCGACTACATATTTCCTCCTTTAACAGTGTGTGTGTCTGCACAGAGACACTCACAGGATGTAGAGGATGACTCCCACTGACCACATGTCCACCTCAGGCCCATAGGCGTTCCCCCGCAGGATCTCTGGAGCTGTGGAGTATACAGCCAGATGGACAGGCATGAGAAATCCCACGGAGCAGCTGTTGCCTGAATTCCTCGCCAACTGCCACCGGAAACCACCAGCAACCAACACAAACTGCCAGACCAACACAAACTAATACAAACTGCTAGACCAACACAAGCACACACATACACGTAGGCACTGACAAACACAGTCATTCACACACCAATGCAAGGTGGAACAAATGTCTTGCTCAAGGATACAAGATCAATATGTACCAGACCAGAGCCACTGCTGACCCACTGTAACACCTGGTATTACCAGCACACACTGGACAACTGTAGGTTTGTGAAGTTGAAGTGTATTGCTTTATATCCTACTTTTGTATATCTATGGAAAATGTCTGTCCAGGAGCATGGGTGATGTAGGCTTATAGGCTGAGCTTTGAAGAGGCTCTGTAAGGAGGAGAGACAGCTAGATTACTGAACCATGCATGGATGACATCTAAAACCACATGTTTTTGATGAGGCAACAACCAAAAAATATCTCCTCTTTAATATTACTACATATCTGTAGTACCCTAACCCTCTATTTAACTTAATATCCCTGTCGTTTAGACTGTGGTTGAATTTTTTTTTTTTCCTTTTCTTTTTTGCCAATTACAGCTAATAAAGTGGTTATTCACAAAACAACCCCTAGCTTAGATCTCCACAAACATGTTCAGAAATGCATGGGATTCTTGTATTAGTTTAGCAGACATTTATCAAATATTAATGCTCCGTGACATGTTATAAATACACTGCATATCTAATTAAAAAGGAGAGACTGTCCCAGAAATGGAAAATGAGCTGTGTTGGTGAAATAGTGTCGTCCGCTCTGAGAGAGGTTTTAATGAGGCCGGCCCGGAGTGTGTGGAGTGGGGTGACTCATCCCCTCACACTCACATAGCGCAGTTTTACATCCAACTACTTCAACTGATCACATCCCCATCCTCTGCTGTGGGCTGAGCCAGAGCTAAGACACTACAACTATGGACTATTTAAAAAAAAAAAGTCCATGTGACAGGTTGGACTACTCATTTTACTAAAACATATTATATTCAAGATTGTACCATATAAATATATGCATGAAAATAACAATAATAATAATAATAATAATAATAAAATGTCTACTTGATCAATACACATATAGAATGGAAATAAGGTGTAAGTTTAGCTCTTCTATTCTATCTATTCCATTTGTCCCACACTAATGAGCAGGACGCTACCCATCATTCATAAACTCACTGCACATCGATAGCGGAGGTTCGCCTTTGCAAAAGTGCCTCGTCTAGCTCCTGATTTGCACTTGACTGAATCATTTAATGTCCCATTTAATACGCACAGGAGTCCAAATACAACCTGAATTGCGAGTCTATGCAAACAGAAAACCTTTCCTTCAAAAACACGTGTGCATTGAGAAAACTACCACAGGTGGGTTTTCTGCAGCAGTACTTGCATTGGCAGCTTTGTTTGTGTCTGGACAAACAGGCGGGTTATGTGCGCATGCGCTGTGTATGAAGCCACATTGCGCACGCGCACAGGGACATTCAGCTGAACAGGGAGACAGTCAGTCTGTGGGCGTGTACAGGTGGCAGTTAAAACGGGAGTTGATCAGCAATATGATGTCTTGAAAAGTGATTAAAGATTGCTTAAACATGCATGGATCACTCCAAATACAGCTCCAAGAAGGTAAATGAGAAAGGGAAACAATTTAACATGGTTAAAAGAAAAGTCGATGTGGCATATGCAAAAGCATATTAATGATAAAATGCTTGAATGTAAAGGACCAGTCAGGAGTGAGGGCATCTGGTATAAAACGTGTAAACTTGTGTCATATCAATACACCATTCTGTTCACTGACAGGCAGATGATTTAGTGGGGCAAATAGAATAGATTGAATGTATGGACACAGAATGAGGTTAGGACATCTCACCACAGTATCCCGGGGTCCCACACACTGTCTTCATGGTCACCTGGTCGTCAATGATTTTGGACAGACCAAAGTCGGCTGAAAACACAAACATGTACTGTAAGTATCTGCGTTCTAACTAGTGCTATCAATCCATAAACAAAACAGATGTTATCAGATAAAGTCTATGCTATTTTACTTCATATCATAGAATCTGACAATGTGGATAATATGCTGTGTCAGTGTTACCTTAGGGGTCATGCATGTCAAATTCGGATCCTGTCAAATGCGGTTTCTTAATCCACAAACATTACTGCCAAGACTTTAGTTCAATAACCACCACAAACCAGGTCAAAGCATGAGCTTTTTGAAACATTTTACGTCATATAAATATCTCATCATTTGGTCTAAATCAAGACTGCACAAACTTCAAACCAGGTCTAAACCAGTACTAAATCAAGACTAAGACTGCATTAAACTAGGGCTAAACAAGGACTCAAATTAGGGATGCACCGATATGAAACAAGTATCAGCTATCGGTGCCTTTTCAGGTATTGGTTTCCACATATTGGTTTAGGAAAAGTACTACCAACCCCTGTGCTTATTCTTTTACCACATATCCAGAGTTATACCATGGTCACAGAGAATTCTAAGGCTACCTGCAGTGCATTATTTTTGTATAACTCATAGACTATAAATGTAAATGGATATAGCCACGTTCCAAATAGGAAGTGATCATGGGCTGCGCTTCTGACTCCATGGACTCTGGCTCCAATTCACTTTACATTTGAAAACTGTCTCCCCTCTCTCTGTAAATGCTGCTATCTCGTCATATTGGCTTTATAGTGTTCGTATGTTGAGCCACTATATATGATCGTGGTATTTTTATTTCGCTATTGGGTCCGTAACTCTAGATATGAACATTAATAACAGACAAATCAGCTGCCTTCTTTCCTTTCCCCGAGGTCGCTCCTGCTAGTGTTTGATTGACAGCATTGCTAAGTGCCCGCCCCCTGTAGGAAGGGGAGTAACCTTCCACAGCATGACCCTAGCAACGGGTAAACAAATCAACTACTGTTAAGAGGGACTTGCTTCAATAAAAACAGAAATTACTAATGCTTTGAACATCCATGGACAGCCAAAAGGTTGTCAGATTTAAAAGTGAACTAACATGGTTTGTGGCACCATTTTATAAGCGGATTAAACAACTCGGAGCAGTGCGTGACACTGTTTCAGCGCATGCCGCGGAGTCAGACCACACTGCTCCTCGTTGTTTAATTCTTACGTATAAGTTGCAGAACCATTCACATAAAAATATCCTTAGTTAAATAAAAGCCAATTCGATATGAGTTTTAGTTTGTGAGCTCCAGAGATGTGAGAGGGACTGAGCAGAGGAAGAGTGGGCGTTTAGCATGTGCTGGTGTGTGGAGCGTGGGTCAGTCGGGCACTGTGGAGGAGGGCTCTCAAACATAACCAACTCTAGTCTCTTCTCCAAAAGCACAGAGCCAGATCTTCCTCCAGAAGCACAGAGCCAACACAGAGCCAGTACAGAGGCAGTTCTATCAGTGCTCCTGTGTGAAGCCTGGCACCCCAAGCTGTGTGCCAGACTGCATGTGACGCCAGCACAATACAGTCAGCAACTAAAGAGGCTCAGGAAATGACAAACAAAAACAGCTACATTTAGCACTTTACATAGCCTTAGAATAGGTATTGCACCACAAACCACAAATATGATTTAAGGGATGTCGTCTATGGTAGGTTCCACTGCAAAATAAAGTTTAATACTGTTAGCTGGATACACGTTTTAAGAGTTAATATGTTTTGTCACCCATCTAAGAGGCTGCTGCTGTTCTGACAGGGTTCTGAAAGTCACTGCCTACAGTTGAAACCAGACGTTCACATACACTATATAAAAAGACGTATACTCTTTTTTTCCCTCACTGTGTTGACATGAAATCAGACTAAACGTTTCCTGTTTTAATCAATTAGGGTTAAAAAAAATATTTCTATTTGCTAAATGCTATAATAATGAGAGAAAGATTTTTTAGAGATTTTTTTCATTACTTTCTTCAAAATCAGAAGTTTACATACAATAAGATTATTATGTTTTAGACAATTTGGGAAAACTCAGATGATGATGTAATGTATTTGAAGGCGCACTTGAAATCGCAATCGCAAGATATCAAGAATTGTGGACTTGAATAAGTCTGGTGAATTTTTGGGTGCAATTTACAGATGCCTGAAGTTGCCATATTCATCTGTTCAAAAAATATACGCAAGTATAAACACAATGGAAATGTCCTGCCATTATACCGCTCAGGAAGAAGTCAGGTTCTGTGTCCCAGAGATGAACGTGCTTTGGTCTGAAATGTGAATATCGACACAAAAACAAAAGACTTTGTGAAGATGCTGGCTGAATCTGGTGTCTGGCGTCATTATCCACTGTGAAACAAGTACTGTACAAACATGGACTAAAAGGCCACTCTGCCAGGAAGAAGCCATTACTCCAAAAGAAACAGAAAAGGCAGATAACAGTTTGCAAATCCACACAGGGACAAAGATTGTAATTTATGTCCTGTGCTCTGATGAAGCTAAAATTGAAATTGGCCCTAATGAGTATTGTTACGTTTGGAGGAAAAAGGGGGAAGCTTGCAAGACTGACAACACCATCACAACTGTGAAATATGGGGGTGGCAGCATCATGTTGTGGGGTTGTTTTGCTGCAGGAGGGACTGGTGCACCTTACAAAATAGATGGCATCATGAAGAATGAACATTATGTGGAAATACTGAAGCAACATCTCAAGCCAGGAAGTTAAAGCAAATGGGTCCTCCAAATAGACAATGACCCGAAGCATACTGCCAAACTAGTTACAAAGTGGCATAAGGATAACAAAGTCGATGTTTTGGAGTGGTCATCACAAAGCCCCGATCTCAATCTACTGAAAATGTATGGGCAGACCCGAAAAGACATGTGCGAGCGGCCTACAAACTTGGCTCAGTTACACCAGTTCTGTCAAGAGGAATGGGCCAAAATTCCTGCCACCTATTGTGAGAAGCTCGTGGAAGGAAATCCAAAACATTTGACCCAAGTCATACAGTTTAAAAGCGATGGTACCAAATACTAATGAAATAAAACTTCTGACTTTGAAGAAAGTAATGAAAAATTGTCTAAAAACTCTCATTATTCTGGCATTTATCAGATAGAAATAATTTTAGTAATCCTAATTGTCTTAAAGCAGGAAAAGATTTGTCATGTCAGACAGTGAGAAAAAAAGTCCATGAATCTTTTTATATAGTGTATTTAAACGTCTGGTTTCAACTGTATCTGTCTGAAAGGAAACAAACACGCCCTAGTTGTTTAATAGAAACTAGCACACCCTGGTTGTTTACATTAAGGAGGATCTGTTTTAAAGGTAATCTCCATAGAGAAGGATATGTTTCATGCCATACTGTGGAAAATTAAAGCCAAATGAACAACATTTCCATGGAAACAAGCTGAAGGGGGCAACCCTCTGGGCCAAATAAAAATCAGGTTTGGACAGATGCAAGCCCCACTCACAGTAAGGACGCATACTCAGAGTTTTTGTTTTAGTAAATCTTTATAGCTGAAAAGTTACATACTGTGGCCATTGAACTACCCTAAGGTGTGAACTGTCACCTGAGTCATAATTTGCATGTTTATATAAGCCCCTAATGGGTGGTCCAATTCCTTTTACCACACTCTGATTACCCCTATTCTTCCCTACAAAGGAAAAGTGCAGTCACTGTGTATTTTGTCAAAATTGAGTTAACACAAAAAAACACCTTCATATCACCTGTTTTATTTCATGACAACTTTTTATGACTCAACGCTGTCTCATTTTTAAGAAATTTGCATTAACTGGTAATTCTTCAATTATACAAAGGAAAAGTTCAGTAACTGCAGCTCAAAATGTTCTAACTGACAAATTCAGACGTACATACTGGACAGTTATGTTTTTCTACTGGAGACTTTCACACAACTCGCAGATACTGCTTTTTTCATCTAATTCTGATATGGGATAAAATACAGACTTGAAACTTTCACAATTTCTTATTCAACACACAAACTAAAATACTTTATGCTTTGGCAGTAAAAGATCTCTCCAAATATCTTTTCTCAAACAATCTAATTTGACTGAGACTCTTAGCACAGAGCTATGATTGCTGTCAATCAAACCTTTTGATAATGCTAGCAAGTGCAACCTCTGAGAGAGAAGGAACCTGATTGGTGTGCTATTAATGTTCATATCTTGATTTGCAGACAAAAGTGGAGGCTAATGGGGTAGCTATATCCATACAGATTATGGTCTAAAAATGGAGAAAATTGCACTAAACATCTCAGTCAAATCAAATCCAAAACACTTGCTCATGTTACACGCTTTGAGAACAACATAAGGGGAGTCTGAAAATGAATGAGGTGAGATCATTTTCATAAACACATTATGGAACACCCAATCCTACCCACATTTTGAAAGAGTTTAGATCTGGTTTAGTCCTCTACTGTGAGCCCTGGTTCAGTCCTTGGTCCTGTTTGCTCAATTGCCTTTCAGAAAAACAGGAACATTAGATGAGAAAAGTGTGACTAGTCACCAATCTTGAGTGGAGCGTCCAGGGACAGGTCAGCATACAGCAGGTTCTCTGGTTTGAGGTCTCGGTGCACAACGCCATTCTCATGGAGGTACTGCAAAACAACACAGACAAAGTCTTAGCAACATGGCTATCAGCAGTGATAAGTGGTAAGTGAGGCTTAACTTTGGACCAAATATAAATTTACTAGTTATATTTTTCACATGTTTAAGAGAGTAAAATCTGGCATTGTGCATTGGATGCCATTGCCCTACAGCAAGGGCGAGCAACCTTTAACACCCAAAGAGCTATTTGGAAGTGGTTTCCATGGAAAAAAAAACACGGGGAGCCGCAAATACTTTTTGACATCTCAAATGAAGACAACACTGTATATATAGTTTTTTTTTTACCTTTACTTTTTATATAAACAACTAAGTGTGTTGTGCCTATGAGATCCATGAAGTGGAACAGAGACTGCTCCTGAACCTCTGCCCACAGCGTCTGCAAATCAGGGCTGTACGAAGTCACTTTCATCCTTACGCAGGACTGTAAGCCTTTGTTGAAGTGTGAGCAGTGTTTATTTTTAGCATAGTTCATGGTGGAGAATAGCTACTCACACACATATGTGGATCTGAAGATTGACAGGACTCCAAATGCATATTTCTAAATGCACGACGTTTTGGCAGATATAACGACTTCTGCGAGTGTGACGCTTATTTTGAATCTCTATCTATCTAAGGCTCCAGCAAAGGGGAGGGGGGCATCCCGTCCCCACGCGTTGAGCCGACCAGGTGAACCAGTTTTTTTCCAACGCTGGCGGTCTAGGGCCAGCTGCTCTGCGTCCTCTATGGTGACTCCAAGTTGTTGGAGGTCGCCCGCAATGACGTCAAGCCATCGGGTGCGGGGCTTGCCTCGTGGTCGTTTCCAGCCTGCCGCCTTTGGGTCAAACTGGAGGATGGCTCTCGTGGGATGGTCAGCAGGAAGGCGGAGAACATGGCCAAACCAGCGGGTGCGGCATTGCGCAGCCAGGCAGGATGCTCTGGGCTGGAGCGTGCGAGCTCTGAGCCCCTGGTTGGAAACTCGCTGGGGCCACCTGATATTTTCGATGGTGCGGGGAGCTCTGCTATCAAAGCCATCTACTTTGGCAGCCAGAGTCTTGTTCAGGGGCCATGTCTCCGAACCATAGAGCAGGATGGAAAGTACGGCGGAATTATATATCCGGAGCTTTGTCTAGCTGGGCTAAGACCAAATTTATACATGTCGGTGATGGGCCAGATCCACCCCCCCTGCAGCTTGGCAATGACATTGTAGAGCCTGTGAAGCGCTTTGTGTACCTGGGGTCCATAGTGACGGGCAGCATCAGCCCTGCAGTCCCTCTGGAAACCACTCTGGCGACACTCCACCATCTCACGCACGACAAAGCTTATTTTGAATGACGAAAAATAATAAAATATAATTTTATTTTAAGATTTCAAGATCACAATAATCTTCCAATTTAAACTACAATAAAAAAGAGCTAACACAAATAAAATACACTTCAATGAAATACTTATAACTTATTTTCCCAAGCCACGCAGAGCCACAGTATAAGGATGAAAGAGGTTGCCGACCCTTGCCCTAGAGTAATAACATTCGTCATCATTATGAACAACTTCTACAGATAATCGATAACATATACAATCAGATAAAAACAAAACAGGGAAACACGGCAAAGTACAACATTACACAACTGGATAAATTCTGGACTTTTACACAACAATATGGATACATTAGGAAACAGAGATTCCCATTTGGTGATTTTGGAGGACTAACGAATGACCATTGCAGAGAGTCTAAACCCTAAGAATGCCCAGTGCAGGTCAGTATGGTTGTAATCTGTGAACAGGAAGTGAGCTGGGAGCAGAAGGGCATGCTGGGAAATGTAGGAGGAGGCCATCTGTCCCACCAGGCTGTAACCGAGCGACCCAGACCATCAAAACAAAGTGAGCACAGACACAACAACATGGTGGCCTGTCTGGACGATGGTTACAAAGGGAGATGGAGCAGCAGGATGGGTTATGTTTGGGGATCTTGGAGGACAAATGGTGGAAAAGGGAGGAATAATTTATTGAAGAGATAAACTTGGATGTTTTATGGCTTGGGCCCCATTTCAGAAAAGAGGTTAAAAACCCTGGTGTTAAGAGTTAACCCAGGATTAATCTCCACTGAGACAGACGACTCAGAGTTTCCTGTTTCATTAAACAGGTTTGAAGCAGAGTTAGTAAGTTCTGAATTTAGCAGAAAACACAAGACTTTATCAATGAATACCAGAAAATAAGATTCACCAAGGCAATGCTAAATCAGAGGAGGGTTTCATCTTAGAGGGACAGGAAGTCATGTGACTGTGGAACATGCTTTGGATAGATCAGTCAGGTTTAGTATTGATACTTTGCATGTGGCTATGGCAGGGTTGTTTAGCAGTTACCAAGAAGACACAATGCACGCATTAGCAAACACAGGTTGATGAAGTGTTTACATTGTCTGAAAACTAAAAAAAACATTTAAACATCACCTTTTCAGGAGACAGTGATCAAAATGGGTCCCGTTTAGGTGATTGATTTTCAAATAAAAAAGGTGAGGGTGACTAACTGAAAAACTGCTGGCTGATGCTGCTAGCTTGTGACTGTAATAAGATACTTAATCTACTCACCTGTTGTAGTTCCAACTAAGTCAGTTCTTTATGGTTAGATTGTGTTAAAACAAAGAAAATAAGTCTAACTTGAGTAACAGAGCATCAGACAGAGCAGTGCCTACAGTTAGCATCACACCCCCAGGGAATGTTGATGACATCAGCAGCAAAGTATCAATAAAGAAATGTGGAGGAGCACATTGTTTAATCAATTTATATTAATTAAATATTAAGATACAAATAATTAAAGCCTAATTAAAATACATATACACAATTCTGTTACCATGTTACCGTGGTGACTCACTCAGGATTGAAGTTAACTTTCTCTGTGAAACTGAAAACTCTAAGTTGAGCTCTTTTCAGGGTTAACTAGCTTGAGTTTGGACTAAACCTGCTTCTTGAAACGAAAAGGTGAAAACGTCATGACCTTGGTTTGGTGGGTACCTGTGCTAAATATTTATCAGCGTTTTACATCAATTCGGCTCTAAAACAAAATTCCTTTCATCTAAAATGCAGGGATCATTTACACGCAAATAGGGATGTGATGATATCATATTTATGTGTTCTGATTATTGTGAGAAAAACACTAAAATTACAATTACTCATGACTATCGACAGCACGACTTAACATTTCCGTTATCTAACAAGTTACTGTGTGTGAGTTGATTTATGAAATCAAACTTTCTGAATGATAAAGCAAATTTGACACGACATAAACTGACTGTACTGTATTTTTTTTACTTTATATATACACACACATATATATATATATACACACACACATATATATTTAGCTATTACGATTATATTGTGATCCCGCCACGCAAGGGCAGTTTAAATCTTCATTTAACAAAATTAGGATGGTGCCATTTATATTTGTTAGCCTAATCATAACTATTGTGCACAAGTATTGGCCATTGTTAATAGGCTTATCACAATAAAAACTATTTCAACATGATATATTGCTACAGAGAAATATAACTATAAGTGATAATATTGACACTAGTGACACAATAACAAAATAGTAAGATCATCCAAGTAAACAATTTAAAAAAAGACTATATCATTAAAAGACATGGCCTGGAACAAACTACAAAAAAAAGTAGAAGTTACTTATAAATAACAAAAATCTCCTCATTATTGCAAAGAAAATGTATGCATGATAATTATTGAGCCCCAAAATGTATTGTTCCATCTGCCATGTATTGAACGATGAGTTGATATAGTAGGCCTATTTATCATGACAGGTCTAATTGTTAACCATATGGTTGCTAGGTAAGAGTTATGAAATTTCCTCTGTGTGTGTAACACAGTGCTCATGTGGCAGTAGTCTAACCTGTCATATGCAATTTAAACCACAGCTGAAACAGTCGAGAAATACCTTTATTTGAAGAATATATTGTGAGTGTTGGAATGTGTCATCATGTTGTTAGTTGCTAGGCAGTAGTGACATTGACATGTTGGGGGTGGCTGTTTCTACGTCTGTGCCATATCATATCACTCATAATATATTGACTTTTGCTTTGCAGA
Organism: Periophthalmus magnuspinnatus; assembly: GCF_009829125.3. NCBI lineage: Eukaryota > Metazoa > Chordata > Actinopteri > Gobiiformes > Gobiidae > Periophthalmus > Periophthalmus magnuspinnatus. The sequence continues at coordinate 21,792,115 of NC_047129.1, read as the reverse complement.
CAATATGAACTTTGGAGAATTGTGATACAGTATGTCTTATTAGTTACAAGGGGAGATTGCAGTTAATTGCTACAACTTTCACCTAGAGCAGCTTGAACACTGTCTGTGGAGGCTCTGCTGAGGCTGACTTTTACTGTCTTCAAAATGTGAAGAATAGATCTAGTTCATTTTAAACAGTTTGCAGTGGTTCATAGTTATTCCTCACTTGGCTTATGCATTCAGAGCATCCTAATTATTCACCATGTTGAATTTTTAAGCACTTTTCACAACTTTCTGAGACCAGAAACCAGTAACTATAACTTTAATAGCCCAAAACAATGCAAAGTATGTTGTGCAGTTGTTGCAATGTCAGTGCTTCCTGAGTCGGGGCTCTTAAAATGTTTAAATAGATATTAGTCACAATTTGCCAGTGCCTTAAAAGGCCCATATTGGGCAATTTTCTGATCTATGTTATCATGTGGTTTACTCATCAAAAACATACTCAGAGTTTTGTTTTGTTTAACACACAAATCCTGCATATTTAGGCTGAGTTTTTCTCTCAAACAGAAAACACTCTGTTCCACCTTGTGATGTAATAAAATAGAGCACCTTGAACTTTGGAGATATAGAAAGACTAATGTAAAGGATTGCTCACACATACGTGAATAAAACTAAACACAAGTCTTACAAACATTACAAACTGTAATGTGCTCTGAGAGAGACCTGGCCACTAGAGACCTTTCTTTACAAAAATCTATGACTCTGAGTCATACGGACATGCCATATAAGATGTCTGCACAACTGGTAACTTGTATAACAGAAAACGTATTTAAGATGGAGCCATGATCACAGAATTCATTCAATCTGAGCACAAGAAGCCTAAGTGAGGAGTCAGGAGCAGATGTAGGGGTGATCGCTGAGCTGAGCAGCTCTGAGAGGCCCCCAGCTGTGAGACCAAAAACACTTCTATAACTTTGAATTTGGAACTAAAGCTGTTCCAAAATGTTATTTTAGAAAATACTATATTCAATGAAAACAACATACTGGCCCAAGTTCAGTTGATCATATGCAGTATTTTTAGAGCAAATATAATTAGTTCTTCCCCTATAGCCTCAATAACATCACACTGCATTATGATGCAGACATAAGATTACTATTCAAAGCTTTATTAAAGATGTGGTGCTTCTGTCAATTTTTTTTTTAACATGTTGGTGCTTTCTGTAACGAGAGTGATTTTATCTTATGTTGGTGGTTGTAGAAACCAGTTAAAAGTTTGGACACAGTTCTCATTCATTGTCTATTCCTTTATTTTTACTACTTTCTACATTTTATATACACACAGAAGACATCAAATATATGAAGCATGAAATATGGAATTGTGAACCAAAGAAAAAAGTAACTCAACTAAATTTTTAAAAAATATATATTTTATATTCAAATTCCTCATAGTAGCCATGCTTTGCTTTGTTGAACCTAAGATGAACCCATGATGAAGTCTCCTGAAATGGTTTTCACTTCACAGCTTTGCCTTATCAGGGTCAACGAATGCCAAAAGTGCAAACCAGGGTTCAAAGCAAACACATTTTGAGTTATTTTGAGTGTATTTTTTGTTTGCTACATGTGTCATTCATAGTTTTGATGCCTTCAGTGAGAATCTACTTTGTAAATAATCATGGAAATAAAGAAGAAACATAAATGAAAAAGTGTGAAAACTTTTGACTGGTAGAGTAGCTGTGGATTTATTGTGATGTCAGTGGCTGCAGAGACCATACATTTTTTTCATGTTGGCAGTTGCTTAAAGATTCAGTTTAACTTTATAAGTGGAGGATCCGCCAATTGCTTGTCTCTATGGAAATGCCATCTCCCAGGAGACAAGTGGAAACACCACCAGGCCCAGTTATAAGTCATATTTGTTGAGACAACAACCTGCTAGTCGTAAAAATGTCTGTTTTCCAAAGTATAAATATAGCAGTTAAAAACACTTCAAATCGAATAAATGTAAGGTAGATGTTTAATGTCATATTGTGGAACATTTCAGGCAAAGCAATCTGCACGGATTTTAGAATTTCCTCAAAAACATACATGTCTTTTGTTTTATTCATATATGTTTGAGTAATCCTGGATTATCAGGATTTTTTTCATCTCCATCTCCACCTTGTGAGTTTACATTTTGTTTAGTAGAAATTGGCAATTCCAGGGCTGAAATTATCCAAATATTCTAGTGTAGGCGTATGGAGTTTAAAAACAGTGGAGCACTTCCTGTATTACCACATGACATCACAAGGTGGAACAGAGTGTTTTCTGCTACTCCAGGCATGTGTTTGATGAGGAAGCAACACTTTAATATCCCTCAGAAAATAGCACACTGAATTTGTTGCCCTGTTTGTGGTCACAGAGACGGAGGTGAATTTGTTGCCACGTTGGTGGTTTCTGACAGTAGTGAATTAGTTGTCATGTTGGTGGGTTTTGACAGTAGTAAGTCTGTTGTTGGTGCGCCTAGATGTTTGTTGCACAGATTAGCACTCCACACGGCCCAAACACAAACTGTGGAGTAATCTGAACGGCACGCAGAGCAGCCGACCTACATCGGAAGCAGAAAACATACGCCGCCTGTGCTTCCAGTAATCTCCTGTAATCTGCAGAGGCTGTTACATAAGGCCACCACTGGACTGCCCCTCGTACTCACCCGCCCACCATCACTGTAACAGAGTGCCCACTGCACCACAACATCCACTACAACGGGATTAAGACATCTGTTAGTAGTGTGGGCACAACTTTGACAGTAGATTTGATGTGGCATTGACGAGATTCCCACACGATTACATAATAGTGCAGAGGCAGGGAGGTAAAACAAAGCCACTCGTTCCTTTCACATGTTTATATCACAGCATGTATTGAATGTTATTACTGCATGAAGATTTTGAAAATAGGTTTGTGCATGTAACTGGCTGCACAATTGATCCTTTTTTATCATGATTGAGTAATTTCTAATGGTAATTTGGGTCTTTTTATAATGGAGAAGTCCACAGCCGATCCTCTGTCAGTAAAACATGTGGTTTGGAGCAGACAGAAGACTTTGGAGGAAGAAAAGCTTAACATTTTTACACTTGTGTGTTGAATGCCAGATTGAAAGTACTGTATTTTCCTGACTATATGTTGCACTGGAGAGGAAGTCGCAACAGCAAAAAATGCATAATAATGAAAAAAAAAAACATATATAAGTCGCACTGGACTATAAATCAAATTTTTTAGGGATATTTATTTTACAAAATCTAAGACCAAAAACAGACAATTTATCTTTAAAGGCAAGTTATAATAATAACAATAAAATAGAGAACGATAGGCTGAACAGAACTACAGCATGCAACTTAACATATTTATATTTATTCAGCTACATGAAGCATAGACAACAAACTGAATATGTGTCTGGTATGTTTACGTAAGATATTAACAGTTAATCAGATACACTACACTAACGTAACATATGCCGGCTTGTCCAAAAACACGAGAGACATGAGAATTCTTTTCACTGATGTTTACTATGGTCTTACTTCTTCGTCACAGTTCACACCGTAGAACTACCAAACTACCATAAAATATAACATAAGCTCTGGGTCATATCACATATACACACAAAACTGCATATGAACGCATGGAAAATATACAGACCACCTGCTAGTAAACAAACCGGTGAACCGAAATCTTTTTATTTTACTTTTCAGGGGTTTCTTAAATAGTGCTCTGTTGGGTAAGACTTCGCATTAGCGTAGTAGGTTGAGCCGGAAAACACAAAGTAGTTTTCACAACCTTAAACTACACTTATGATAAACTAAACATTTACAATATTGTTCCAAATAAAAAAATTATCACCTTTATGGTCTTATAAATGAAGGGGAAATAAATAAAGAGAAATTAAATATGAAATGTATAAAAGTAAACGAGTCAAGTAAATTTTCTTACAGGTATTACAAACACACCAGCGCCATCTATTGGTCAAACAAATTAACTATAATATGTATAATCAACAATTACATAACACATATTTATTCAGCTACATGAAGCATAGACAGTGAACTGAATAAGCATCTGATATAAGATATTAACAGTTAATCATATAACTAAAGCATAAAATACAAGCTAAAAAGTTTACTCTCGATCTCATTCCAAATAATGGCTTACACTTGCAATGCGCTTTTTCAAAGCATCTCAAAGCACTACACTATAGTCATTATTCATTCATTTCCACACTTGGTGATGGTAAGCTACTATTGTAGCCACAGCTGCCCTGGGGCAGAATGACGGAAGCGAGGCTGCCAATCTGCGCCATCGGCCCCTCCGACCACCACCTATCATTCGCGCACAAACCGCTTTCATACTAGGCAATGTGGGTGAAGTGTCTTGCCTAAGGACACAATGATAGAACTTGGTCCGAGCGGGACTCAGTCCTCCGACCTTCAGGTTGGGGGACCAACACTCTAACCACTGAGCCACTGTTGCCCCAAATCACTAAATCCATTAAATTCTTTATCCTCGGTGTCGCTTCTGAACAATTCTGTACTGCTTCCGTGTGGCTGCCATACTCATAAACCAGGCAAAAGTGCCCTCATGCAGTTGTCAGTGTGACAATAATGAAGATGAAATTCTATATTTGAATAAATTCACAAATAAGTTGCATCTAAGTAGAAGTCGCATCCCCAGCCAAACTATGAAAAAAGTGCGACTTATAGTCCTGAAAATGTATATCGTTTATGTTCAATAAACGTTCAATATTATTATTATTTATATATATATATATATATATATATATATATATATATATATATATATATATATATATATATATATATATATATATATATATATATATATATATATATATATATATATATATATATTAAAAAAAACATTTGGATCTATCAATAAAGAACTGTATTTTTTTTTTTTACCCAGCTCTGAGGTCACAAGAGCAGCTCTGAGCACACAAGGCATAAGTAAGGAGACAGCAGGAGATGTGGGGATGATCACTGAGCTGAGCAGCTCTGAGAGGCTCCCAGCTGTGAGACCAAATTACTTTGATAACTTTGAATTTGGAAACCTAAGCGATTCTCAAAGAAATGCAGCATGACAATGAACCAAATTTAAAAGAAAAACAACTTTTAAACAGCAGTAGCATGTACCTGTAAACTAATAGTTAAATGATTCTTTGACAAACTGAACTAGAAATACGGATGTACTGATCTGATCTGGTATTGGATTTTGGCACCGATCTAAAAAAATTTGCGGGATCGGATATTGATTTTTGTTTACACAAAATAAATGCTGTTTTCAGTCTCTGCACTGGTATCGGTTAGTGTCTAGTATCTGCAGGCATTTAAAGCCATAGTATCGAAATCTGTATCAGAACTGAAAAAGCTGGATTTGTGCATCCCTAACTAGAAAAAAAAACTATAATTTAATAATAATTCTTCATAAATAGATAAACATAATTCTACTTTCAGTAATATTTAGCACTGGATATATTATAGCACTGTTGCTGAGAGTCTCATGCCATTAGGGAAGCAACAATACATATCATTTGGTCTCATTTTCACTCTAAGAAGTGCTTTCACAATATAATATAATATAATATACTGGGGTAAAAATCAGGTACAGGTCCTTTTAAATATACTTGGTGCTTGTAGGTTCACCCCTAAAACCTTTTATGTAATAAATCTAATATTCTAATATTTATTATCTAATAAAAAAAGTAAACGTATAATATAGTTTCAGTATTCAGAAAGAACATGGGAGAGTGCTGTGCCTCTGTAAGAGCAGGGGGGTGTGGGGGAGGAGCTACTGTCTTGTTGCTGCTGGAGACGAAGGAGAGCAGCGTGGACACAGACATGTAAATGTAGTGAGAAGAAAGTCCGACTCTGGAGGAAAAGAAATAATCTAAATAAATAATCAAATCCTCATCATAGTGTGTAGTGCAGTGCAGTGTATTTCACATAGCAGCCTATATTAAGAGTTGCCTGGGATCCAGAATACACACTTCTTCAATACTTGATGAAAATGTGAGTCTGGTCACCGGTAAATCTCCCCGTTTTCAAATGGGTGTGATTGACAGGTGGATTAGCCAATCGGGGACAAACACGGTCTGTCTGTATCAGAAAAATAAGGCAAAAAAAATCATAGGGCACTGAAAAACGTGGTGGATTTCTGCAGAATCAATGAGTGAAGCACTAAACTCTCATCATAGATGATTAATGAATAGAATAGAAAAGAATGCATTTATTGTCACTATACACATGTACAACACCATACACATGAGCTCCTTCGTTTCACATATGTCACAGAACAAAACAAATCTGATTGCATGATCACATCTGACCGGGCTTGAGATGCAACGGAGGGTGTGGGGACCAGACTAATATCAATCTGTATAAACAATACAGGGAGATATCATTCTAAATTTGTCAGGCAATATTAAGAGTATACTGTATTATAAAAACTAAAAAGCACTATTCTTATTTTCACTGAATAAAGATTCTGAGCTGTAAATCATTGAACAAAATGAAGTGAAACACTTCACATGTAGAATACTTTTCAGTGGTTGTTCTGTAATTTATTAAAATAATTTATTCTGTAATATTCTGTAATATTAAAATATATTTCATGTTAATATCATCAATACAGTGTTTATATTTTGTTCATTTGCAGAAAAAAAGAGTTTTCTGCAATTTAGAACATATCGAAATCAAATAGATATTGTGACCCATGTATTGAGATACCTATTGAATCATGAGAAAACTGTATCTTTGTATCCCTACATACCATGTACTAAAGTTACTTAATATTATTGATTGATTGAGATATACCAAACTGTATAAAACCTGCTCCTAATCTGTCAGACTCTTTCTGAAACAGGTCAGTGTGCACCAAAGGGCTACAGATGGCATCAGGAAATGAGCTGTGATGTTCTGGCAACTGATGACATCTTCTGATATCACATATGCTGGACAAAGGCTGGGTTTCCTAACCGTGTGTGCAGACAGTGGAGGCATCGTGTGTGGGGACCGCAATGACATCATGTTTGGGGACAGTGAAACAGTGAAGGCATTGTGTGTGTGGACAGTGAAGGCATCAAGTGTGCAGACAGTGAAGGCATCAAGTGTGTGGTCAGTGAACGCATTGTGTGTGGACAGTGAAGGCATCATGTGTGCAGACAGTGAAGGCATGAAATGTGCGGACAGTGAAGGCATCGTGTGTGGACAGTAAAGGCATCGTGTGTGTGGACAGTGGAGGCATCATGTGTGTGGACAGTGAAGGCATCGTGTGTGCGGACAGTGAGGCATCAAGTGTGTGGTCAGTGAAGGCATTGTGTGTGGACAGTGAAGGCATCATGTGTGCGGACAGTGAGGCATCAAGAGTGCAGACAGTGAAGGCATCAAGTGTGAGGACAGTGAAGGCATTGTGTGTGGACAGTAAAGGCATTGTGTGTGTGGACAGTGAAGGCATCATGTGTGTGGACAGTGAAGGCATCGTGTGTGCGGACAGTGAGGCATCAAGTGTGCAGACAGTGAAGGCATGAAATGTGCGGACAGTGAAGGCATCGTGTGTGGACAGTAAAGGCATCGTGTGTGTGGACAGTGGAGGCATCATGTGTGTGGACAGTGAAGGCATCGTGTGTGCGGACAGTGAGGCATCAAGTGTGTGGTCAGTGAAGGCATTGTGTGTGGACAGTGAAGGCATCATGTGTGCGGACAGTGAGGCATCAAGAGTGCAGACAGTGAAGGCATCAAGTGTGAGGACAGTGAAGGCATTGTGTGTGGACAGTAAAGGCATTGTGTGTGTGGACAGTGAAGGCATCATGTGTGTGGACAGTGAAGGCATCGTGTGTGCGGACAGTGAGGCATCAAGTGTGCAGACAGTGAAGGCATTGTGTGTGGTCAGTGAAGGCATTGTGTGTGGACAGTAAAGGCATTGTGTGTGTGGACAGTGAAGGCATCGTGTGTGCGGACAGTGAGGCATCAAGTGTGCAGACAGTGAAGGCAACAAGTGTGAGGACAGTGAAGACATCATGTGTGTGGTCAGTGAAGGCATTGTGTGTGTGGACAGTGAAGGCATCAAGTGTGTGGACAGTGAAGGCATCGTGTGTGGACAGTGAAGGCATCATGTGTGTGGACAGTGAAGGCATCATGTGTGTGGACAGTGAAGGCATCGTGTGTGGACAGTGAAGGCATCAAGTGTGCGGACAGTAAAGGCATCATGTGTGTGGTCAGTGAAGGCATTGTGTGTGGACAGTGAAGGCATCAAGTGTGCGGTCAGTGAAGTCATGGTGTGTGCTCTTACCGCTACGGCCTCCAGAATCTGCTTGATGACATGAGCTGCGTCACGTTCACTGTAGTATCCACGCTCCACAATCCTGTAATACATGAGCGCCACACAATCACATGACATTACATACATGTGGATTCAGGGCTCTGGAAATGTCAAGTTATTGTCTGAACTACCCCTGAGTAGTGTTGAGACAATACAAATATTTCAAACTCGATTTTGAACTAATGAAAAGACTCGATACTAAATTGTATTGTGATTGTTGTGATTTTCAACAGTAAATTAAACTTTCTTTTATTTCACCATGTGGCTGTATAATTGCATAATCCCGCAGTCATCTAGGCAGGTTCAATAGTGATGGACGTATACTATACTAGTCTGTGTGGTCTTACACTTGTTCTGATACATCTGATAACATCAATGACCATAAGGAATAAGATGAGTAATACATTTGGACGACTGCAAACAAATGAACAAGTTCTGTTTTTCACATTTTCAAGAAAGCAAAAATCAGGTGCAGTACCTTTAAAGGTTATAGGTAACATGTGCTTTTACTAATTTAATAAAGTAATTAAACCTGCAATGCCATTAGCTGCCATACACTGAGGAGGACATGGACTGGGCATAAAAACAATGCTCATTATATTATATATCGATATTCTTTGATGGGGAGTTATGAGTATTTGAGCATTGTGATATAATTAGTAAATGCCAAGCAGAGCTAAAAGACTGGAGACTAAAAATATTAGCCAGCATTGGAGATGGGTCAGAGAACAGGACAGACCTGTTTGAAATCAGACACTGCTCCCTTGCGCGTTGTTAAAGAGGTTCTATCTCAATAGTATCTGCATACACACTGACTGCAGTAATATGTAGTATTTCCTGTATGTAGTGTAGTAGTGTATTAGTGAGGAGGCGTACCGGTCAAACAGCTCTCCTCCTGTG